>NC_063452.1:21256614-21488772 GCF_020379485.1 Brassica napus
AGAGGCTAACGCAAATCTCTGTGTATCTGCATCGTGTGTAACAATGAGACATTGTAAGAAGGGAACAATACAAGAAACAACACTTTGTAATAGTCGGTAAACTCTTTTTTTACGGTTTCAGTAGGAAAAGTTTTTTTGCAGTTTTCGCAAAATACTAGCTTTGTAGTTCTAGCATCAAAACTAGATTTTACGGTTTTTAGAGAAAACTTGATTTTATCGAAAAAAATTCAAAATGTAATATACACGTAAATATTGTATAAAACTTGTGTGAGTTAAAATAAACTAGATCTCGACCCGTGCAACTGCACAGATTTTGTTTTCATTTATTTTTATATAAATATTTTGTTTTCAATTCTAAATTGGTAGATATTATAATATATATGTGTCTCTCAATTTTTAAAACATAATAAGTTTACTATATATTTTTTTCATTGAATAGATTGTTTCAAACTTTCACATGTATGTGTATCTTCTTCTATATATATATTTTCGGATTATTATCTATACTATCAAAGTAGAAGTCATAACTCATTTCATGTGTGATTTTTTTATTTGGACCATCCTTAAATATTAAAGAAATACTAATAAATAATTTTATTTTGTCTAAAACAAATGTCTAAGAAAATCTTTTTATTTTATTTGAAATACTAATAAATATCTTAAAGAAATGTCTAAGAAAATCTATCAAATATTTTTTAGAATATTTTTAAAATATATTTTCGAAATTAGTTAATTAAAATTTTAGTTAATTTAAAGTATAATTAGAAACTAAATTTTAGTTTAGTTTTGATTGTAATTTTTTTTATTAATTATATAAAATAATTTTAATATTTTTTATTAAAATAACAATTTTAAATTTATTTAATTTTCAAAATTAAATTTAAGAAGTATTTTAAAAGATGTAAAAAGAAATATTCATTTCTATTTCTAATTTGAAAATACAAATTCTTATATATTTACCACAGAAATTATGACTTATTTCATATGTGATTTTTTAAAATTTAAACCACTTAAAAGTCACACTTTTAAATGATTTTACCATGTTTAACTAACTTATTTACACATTTTTTCATAGATGAAACATTTGATCTTTATTTATATCGTATATGTAAGACTTTACTCTACTGTTATTAACGTCTGTATACTCCCATGAGTTAAAAAACAATTGGGTTTATTATTTAAACAACTATACTAAACTGGTTTAATTAATAACTATATACCAAATTCTCTATTATATAGGTTCAACTTAATTTAATTTCCACGTATGTTTCAAATTTAGAAATAAAACAAAAATTATGCAAATCAGTATTTTACATAATAATGTTTTCAAAATAAATTTTGTTACAAAAATACAAAATTTATAAATTTTATAATAGTAATATTATACGTCACACAAATATTATTATAAAATTAGATAATATACAACGCCAAATTATATTAATTTATTGATATATTTTATTGCATAATATAAAATATTTTAGTATTAAAAAAACTTGCACGGTCGTGTGGGTCAAGATCTAGTTTTATTATTAAAATCGTAACTATATATTTATAAATATTAGTAAAATATTATTTTATTGTCATATTCAAAGATATTGTAATATTTCACAAATTTAGAAAGTTTTTAAAAAATTAAAATTTTCGCTTCATAGATTTATATTATCGAGTAAATAATTAAACATTAAGTTTTTGTTTAATTTTTAAAATAAGCTATATAGTTTAAAAAAAATCATTGGTTTAAGGTAGTAAATATTAATCATTGTTAGATGATATGATTTTTGTTATTTAAAATAAATCTTTATAATTTTAAAAGTTAACATCGACAAATATTTAAATATTTAGCATATGGAGGTATAATATTAAAACATTAAATTATATCTATTAATTTATATTTTCTATAAATCCAGTGGATCATCTATTGTTTAAATTCAATTATTGATAGCTCAGTAAAAATTTCAGGTATGCCTAAAATTTAAATGATAAGATTAGATATTAAATGTAACATGACTTTCTAGGAATACGTCCATTAGGTCTATTTTTTAAAAAATCACACATGAATCAAAGTTGTGACTTCTGTTTTAATATATAAGATTTCTAGGAATACGTCCATTAGGTCTATTTTTTAAAAAAAATCACACATGAATCAAGGTTGTGACTTCTGTTTTAATATATAAGATGAGCTAATACTTTATCAAGCTCTATAAAATTTATGGGCTAATCATGTTCGGCCCTTTTTAGCCATGTTTCAAAAATCATGTTTAGGATTAAAGATTATGATAAGACTAACCATGTTAGTTTAAGCTCATTTTAACATCTCTGATCATGTATATGATACATATTCTATTTGCAATTTAAATGAACTCAGATTGGACAAAGGATTATGATACCGTGGGGTGACTCAAAAGTTTAGGTACCCCTAAAAGCCATCAATGCAATAACTAATGCTTCTTAGATTACTTAGTACTTGATTCTTAAAAGTTTTCATTGTGGGATTCATTGTACAAGTTCACATAAGGTTTACAAGCAACGTACTGAAACATCTCCTTTATTGCTCCCATCTCTTAAAGTCTAATTTTCCAAGAACCTCACTAAAAACTATTTTCTTCTTGAATTATTTTTAATTCGAAAATTGACGAAATGTCGACATTAGTACCGTTAAACCTAGTATTCATATATGAGAAAGTTCAGTTTTTATTTCTTACCTCTTTCTTCTCTTTCTCTACGGCGCTTCTTCTATCCTTCTTTCGCTTTTAACTCTTTTTATGATAACAACAGAGAATACCAACCATGGCGATTCAATTTTCTATCTCTTCTCCTTTCTCTTTTTTTTTTTTTCTGAGATCCATCGCAAGTGATGTAAACCGTCTTCAACGATTCTGCCGGTGATGGTAACAGTACCAGCAACCATTGAAGGTGATAGAAACGACATCAATGGTGATCTTCTTCTTCTTGCGCTCCAGATCTGGGGTTTTCTTCGATTTAGGGTTTTTTTGTTCTAGATGATTTCTGATTGAGGGTTGATAAATAATATTCTGAGTTTATTTTTATGATTTAGGGTTCTTCTTGTTTTCCCTTTCCATAAATTTTTTCTGTTTTTATTAATTTCATCTTCAGATTTAGATTATGTATAACTTGGTATTACTAACTCACGAACTCGGTATACCTAACTCAATAAAACTTAGTGTTATGCAGTAGAACTCGGTATAAGTATAACTCAATAGTACTTAATGTTACACAGTATATAACCAGTATAACTAAGTAGAATTCGGTATAACTAACACATAATTACTCCAGTATAACCAGTATAACTCAGTCGAATTCGATATAACTAACTCAATAGTACTATATTATATTGATATTACATAGTATAACCAGTATAACTAGTAATGCTCAGTATATAATTAATTCAGTAGTACAACTCAGTATAACTTAATGCAACTATATAAGTAAAACTCAGTACAACTCAGTATAACTAAGTAAAATTATATCAATCTCTTATATACTAAAACACAAGTCACATGACCAATCAAATCATCAAATTCTGCCACATAATTAGTGTTTACAAAAATAAAGAAAAAAATCATTTAAAACAAAATGATGATTAGAAAAAAAATGTAACTACCAACTATCTTCTTTCTCATTCATCCACGATTTCTTTTCCATACTCATATCCTATTTTCTTGAACTTGACAAACAATTAACAACGAAACGCCCCATTGAAAACAGAATATGAGTGTCTATACTCCAATTTTAAAAACCGGAGTCAAAATAGCACAAAGCTTTCTTTCTAAAATTCATCCAAAACCACTTCGATATCACGATCTCTAAACCGTTTCGGCATCTTCTATTGTAATACTCAGGCTGAACATCACCTTTCCTAGCTCTCGCTTGACTCTCTTGGATCATTTATTCATCTACTTATCTGATTCATCGATTTTAAGTAGTTTCATTTGGTAGAGGTTTAGACGCATCTCTTCATCTCAATTCGATCGTCTAATATCTTCAACTATTTCATTTTTTTTTGCAGGAACAAATCGAAGATGCCATTAGATTATACTCACGTTTCCCAACTGAAGCTTTGTAGAAAAAAAATATTCTCCGATCTTGCTATATGTTTTGGTTAGTGCTTAATCATCCAGTCATTATTACTCCAGTGTGTTCCTGTTTATGTTGTGGTTAACATAGATTTTTTTCTCTGCTCTGAAAGTATTGGCGTTTCTAGGGTTCATCTTCACTAAAGTAGGAAAGATACTATTCAATGTCTCCAAACCCATAAACCTTCAATACATGAATCTCTATAGACTTTTTGTTGTACTCAAAACATTTCTAACATATTGTTCAGGCATTAGAAGCAGAAGCAGATGAGGCGTTACAAGAAAAAAAAGAACAGCAAATGAGCTCTCAAAGAGTCATATAATTCTTCTAACATGGAGCTGCAAAACCACCTATGAATGGAGTTCTTCTAACATGGAGCTGCAAACCCACCTTTCCGTGGAGTTGCTAATTCCCAAAGTCAGATTTCTTCAGTCAATGTAAGTGTCAATTAATAATATGTGTTTGTGATAAGTGTCAATTAAAAAAAAAAAAATATGTGTTTGTGATTGTATAAGTGTCAATAAATCTTGAAAATTTTACGCAAGGTGTCAATTAAGAATATATTTCTCTCCAAATGCCATTATGATTAGAGTATTTAACAAATGTTTGATGTTTTAGTCATATCTAATGTATGATGTATTATTTTGATTTAAAAACTATAGCAGCATGCTTATATAGTAAGTATCACATATTTTTAAACTTACGTGTAAAGTAATTTTGATTACTCAAATTATTTTACATTCTTAACTTTTGATTTAGTTTTATAGAATGATGTTTATGTCTTACATGCTGTTTTTTTCTTTACTGTTTTTATAGTGTTTTGATTGGATTTGTAAAACTGTTTTTAAACTTTGATTTGTAAAATTGTTTGTAGATTAAAATGTTGAATTAACTACTGGACTTTAGATGCTAAAGACAAATTGCTCATATTCATATACATGTTAAGAATTAGCGGAAAAAAAAGACTGGAAGGGCAAGACAGAAAGAAGTAATCAAGAAAGTTTCAAACCAATAATTGTATTGAAGTCTTTAAAAAGAATATTTGTATTGAACAATGTAATTTATATCAATATATAAGAAATTTAAACAGATCTAACTTAATTTTCAAGTTTATGGTTAATTAACGATAATTGTGTTAATGCTTTTATGTTTACTTTTACTTTGTTTTTGCTAAGTTTTACACATGGGTTTACCACAAATTTTTTACACACGAAAACTATGTGTATATATGTAACTAAAATTTATTTGTAAGAAAGAATAATTTTCGTGCATAGCACGGGCATCACTAGTATCTCTTATATACTAAAACACAAGTCACATGACCAATCAAATCATCAAATTCTGCCACATAATTAGTGTTTACAATAATAAAGAAAAAAATCATTTAAAACAAAATGGTGATTAGAAAAAAAATGTAACTACCAACTATCTTCTTTCTAATTCATCCACGATTTCTTTTCCATACTCATATCCTATTTTCTTGAACTTGACAAACAATTAACAACGAAACGCCCCATTGAAAACAGAATATGAGTGTCTATACTCCAATTTTAAAAACCGGAGTCAAAATAGCACAAAGCTTTCTTTCTAAAATTCATCCAAAACCACTTCGATATCACGATCTCTAAACCGTTTCGGCATCTTCTATTGTAATACTCAGGCTGAACATCACCTTTCCTAGCTCTCGCTTGACTCTCTTGGATCATTTATTCATCTACTTACCTGATTCATCGATTTTAAGTAGTTTCATTTGGTAGAGGTTTAGACGCATCTCTTCATCTCAATTCGATCGTCTAATATCTTCAACTATTTCATTTTTTTTTGCAGGAACAAATCGAAGATGCCATTAGATTATACTCACGTTTCCCAACTGAAGCTTTGTAGAAAAAAAATATTCTCCGATCTTGCTATATGTTTTGGTTAGTGCTTAATCATCCAGTCATTATTACTCCAGTGTGTTCCTGTTTATGTTGTGGTTAACATAGATTTTTTTCTCTGCTCTGAAAGTATTGGCGTTTCTAGGGTTCATCTTCACTAAAGTAGGAAAGATACTATTCAATGTCTCCAAACCCATAAACCTTCAATACATGAATCTCTATAGACTTTTTGTTGTACTCAAAACATTTCTAACATATTGTTCAGGCATTAGAAGCAGAAGCAGATGAGGCGTTACAAGAAAAAAAAGAACAGCAAATGAGCTCTCAAAGAGTCATATAATTCTTCTAACATGGAGCTGCAAAACCACCTATGAATGGAGTTCTTCTAACATGGAGCTGCAAACCCACCTTTCAGTGGAGTTGCTAATTCCCAAAGTCAGATTTCTTCAGTCAATGTAAGTGTCAATTAATAATATGTGTTTGTGATAAGTGTCAATTAAAAAAAAAAAAAATATGTGTTTGTGATTGTATAAGTGTCAATAAATCTTGAAAATTTTACGCAAGGTGTCAATTAAGAATATATTTCTCTCCAAATGCCATTATGATTAGAGTATTTAACAAATGTTTGATGTTTTAGTCATATCTAATGTATGATGTATTATTTTGATTTAAAAACTATAGCAGCATGCTTACATAGTAAGTATCACATATTTTTAAACCTACGTGTAAAGTAATTTTGATTACTCAAATTATTTTACATTCTTAACTTTTGATTTAGTTTTATAGAATGATGTTTATGTCTTACATGCTGTTTTTTTCTTTACTGTTTTTATAGTGTTTTGATTGGATTTGTAAAACTGTTTTTAAACTTTGATTTGTAAAATTGTTTGTAGATTAAAATGTTTAATTAACTACTGGACTTTAGATGCTAAAGACAAATTGCTCATATTCATATACATGTTAAGAATTAGCGAAAAAAAAAGACTGGAAGGGCAAGACAGAAAGAAGTAATCAAGAAAGTTTCAAACCAATAATTGTATTGAAGTCTTTAAAAAGAATATTTGTATTGAACAATGTAATTTATATCAATATATAAGAAATTTAAACAGATCTAACTTAATTTTCAAGTCTATGGTTAATTAACGATAATTGTGTTAATGCTTTTATGTTTACTTTTACTTTGTTTTTGCTAAGTTTTACACATGGGTTTACCACAAATTTTTTACACACGAAAACTATGTATATATGTGTAACTAAAATTTATTTGTAAGAAAGAATAATTTTCGTGCATAGCACGGACATCACTAGTATCTCTTATATACTAAAACACAAGTCACATGACCAATCAAATCATCAAATTCTGCCACATAATTAGTGTTTACAATAATAAAGAAAAAAATCATTTAAAACAAAATGGTGATTAGAAAAAAAATGTAACTACCCACTATCTTCTTTCTAATTCATCCACGATTTCTTTTCCATACTCATATCCTATTTTCTTGAACTTGACAAACAATTAACAACGAAACGCCCCATTGAAAACAGAATATGAGTGTCTATACTCCAATTTTAAAAACCGGAGTCAAAATAGCACAAAGCTTTCTTTCTAAAATTCATCCAAAACCACTTCGATATCACGATCTCTAAACCGTTTCGGCATCTTCTATTGTAATACTCAGGCTAAACTTCACCTTTCCTAGCTCTCGCTTGACTATCTTGGATCATTTATTCATCTACTTATCTGATTCATCGATTTTAAGTAGTTTCATTTGGTAGAGGTTTAGACACATCTCTTCATCTCAATTCGATCGTCTAATATCTTCAACTATTTCATTTTTTTTTGCAGGAACAAATCGAAGATGCCATTAGATTATACTCACGTTTCCCAACTGAAGCTTTGTAGAAAAAAAATATTCTCCGATCTTGCTATATGTTTTGGTTAGTGCTTAATCATCCAGTCATTATTATTCCAGTGTGTTCCTGTTTATGTTGTGGTTAACATAGATTTTTTTCTCTGCTCTGAAAGTATTGGTGTTTCTAGGGTTCATCTTCACTAAAGTAGGAAAGATACTATTCAATGTCTCCAAACCCATAAACCTTCAATACATGAATCTCTATAGACTTTTTGTTGTACTCAAAACATTTCTAACATATTGTTCAGGCATTAGAAGCAGAAGCAGATGAGACGTTACAAGAAAAAAAAGAACAGCAAATGAGCTCTCAAAGAGTCATATAATTCTTCTAACATGGAGCTGCAAAACCACCTATGAATGGAGTTCTTCTAACATGGAGCTGCAAACCCACCTTTCAGTGGAGTTGCTAATTCCCAAAGTCAGATTTCTTCAGTCAATGTAAGTGTCAATTAATAATATGTGTTTGTGATAAGTGTCAATTAAAAAAAAAAAAAAAATATATATATATATATATGTGTGTTTGTGATTGTATAATTGTCAATAAATCTTGAAAATTTTACGCAAGGTGTCAATTAAGAATATATTTCTTTCCAAATGCCATTATGATTAGAGTATTTAACAAATGTTTGATGTTTTAGTCATATCTAATGTATGATGTATTATTTTGATTTAAAAACTATAGCAGCATGCTTACATAGTAAGTATCACATATTTTCAAACTTACGTGTAAAGTAATTTTGATTACTCAAATTATTTTACATTCTTAACTTTTGATTTACTTTCATAGAATGATGTTTATGTCTTACATGCTGTTTTTTTCTTTACTGTTTTTAGTGTTTTGATTGGATTTGTAAAACTGTTTTTAAACTTTGATTTGTAAAATTGTTTGTAGATTAAAATGTTGAAATAACTACTGGACTTTAGATGCTAAAGACAAATTGCTCATATTCATATACATGTTAAGAATTAGCGGAAAAAAAAGACTGGAAGGGCAAGACAGAAAGAAGTAATCAAGAAAGTTTCAAACCAATAATTGTATTGAAGTCTTTAAAAAGAATATTTGTATTGAACAATGTAATTTATATCAATATATAAGAAATTTAAACAGATCTAACTTAATTTTCAAGTCTATGGTTAATTAACGATAATTGTGTTAATGCTTTTATGTTTACTTTTACTTTGTTTTTGCTAAGTTTTACACATGGGTTTACCACAAATTTTTTACACACGAAAACTATGTGTATATATGTAACTAAAATTTATTTGTAAGAAAGAATAATTTTCGTGCATAGCACGGGCATCACTAGTATAATATAGTATCTGAATCGCCATGGTTGATATGTTTTGTTCTTATCACAAAACAACGAAGAGTGAAAGGTAGAAGAAGAAGAGAAGAAGCGCCGCAGAGAAATAAAAGAAAGAGGTAAGAAATAAAAACAGATCGAACTTTCTCAGATCTGTATATTAGGTTTAAGGACATAAATGTCATTTCGTCAATTTTTGAATTAAAAATAAATCAAAACAATATTATAATTTGAGTATTCATGTTTCATCAAAGCCATGAGTATCCTATGCCCTCATGGCTTTTATGAAATATGAATATCCGATTTTGCCTTTTTGTATTTTTGAAATTATTATTTTTTAAAAAAAAAATTGAAAATTTGAATTTTCAAAATTTTCAAATTTTCAAAAAAAAAATTATTATATTGAACTGATATAGTTTTATTTAGTTATACAGAGTTGTACTGAGTTTTACTTAGTTGTATTGAGTTATACTGAGTTGTACTGCTGAATTAATTATACTGAATATTACTAGTTATATTGGTTATACTATGTAATACTGAATACCATTGAATTAGTTATAACGAGTTCGACTGAATTATACTAGTTACATTGGAGTACTATGTGTTAGTTATACTGAGTTCTACTGAGTTATGGTTATACTGCGTAACACTAAGTAAAACTGAGTTAGTTATACCGAGTACGGCTGAGTTAGTAATACTGAGTTATACATAATCCAAATTTGAAGATGAAATAAACAAAAACACGAAAAAATTCTGGAAAGGAAAAACAAGAAGAACCCTAAATCTTGAAAAAAAATCCCAGAATCTTATTTATCAACCTTAAATCAGATATTATCAAGAACAAAATATCCTAAATCAAAGGAAAACTCAGATATGGAGCGCGAGAAGAAGAAGAAATCGCCATTGAACCCATTTCCATCATCTTCAACGGTTGATGGTACTGTTTCTATCACTGGTGGAATTGTTGAGGACGGTTTACATCACGGACCGAAGTTTTCATCACTTGCGACGGATCTCGAAGAACAAAGAGAAGAAGAGAAAGGAGAAGAGATAGAAAATTAAATCGCCATGGTTGATATGTTTTGTTCTTATCACAAAACAACGAAGAGTGAAAGGTAGAAGAAGAAGAGAAGAAGCGCCGCAGAGAAATAAAAGAAAGAGGTAAGAAATAAAAACAGAACTTTCTCGGATCTGTATATTAGGTTTAAGGAAATAAATGTCATTTCGTCAATTTTTGAATTAAAAATAAATCAAAACAATATTATAATTTGACTGGGTCCTTAAGAGATTGGGTTATGAGATTTGGCATAATAGAAGAGATGTTTCCAATGTACTTTGTTTGATTCTCTACTTTTTTTTTTCTTCGCCGCTTGGGCCTCAAGCAAGCCCAAATATCCACCAAAAATCTCCCAAAACTCTTTCTTATAAACAAAACCCTAAACTTTGTCTCACAGCGTTCCGGCAGTTCAAACCGACCCAAATCCCTCACTCTTGCATGTACCTTTAATCACCTTGCTAGCTTTAACCGTAGGATCTGATCAATATTTTGCTGAATGCTCAAAAAAGTGTTGGGATAGAATCAGCGAGTTGCCGGATTCTTTGTTAACTCATATACTCTCATACCAAAGACTCCGTTGAGACCAGCGCTTTATCCCAGAGATGGGAACTTCTATGACTTAAACACCATGGACTTCCTTCCCTATGGAGAAGCCTTGTTGACTTTTATGGACAGATATCTGGAGTTTAACTGCGGATTGTGCCTACAAACCTTCAAGATGAAGTATTGCCGTCATAAAGAATTAGAGAATGAATCTAGTGTCAGGCCGGTGAAGTGGGTAGCCGAAGTGTTCCATCGCCGAGTGCAACATCTAGATCTTGAAAACGAACTGTTTCCAACTACTTTAGAGTTTAGATATCATGCCTGGTTGTATTTATCTAAGCAAGACATTGGTGTCTTTGAAGCTCGTAAGAGTAGGGCTTAAAAACCTCAATTATGCTGTTTCTCTACCTTGTCTCAAGATCATGCATCTAGAAGGCAATTATATCATGTCTCGTGATACTTTTTATTGCATTGATTACGTGAGAGGTGATGGTCGTTTGGTCATGGAGAATCTGATCTCTGGCTCTCCTGTTCTAGAAAATGTTACTTTGGTACGCCAATTTAATTTTTATCTAAAAGTTTGACTTGATGAATTGTGAATTAAGGTTGTCTTTTCTTTGTTTTTTTGGGGGGTTTTTGCAGGAAGATTCTGTAGATATATGGCTAGAGGAGGTCATCTTCTTGGACCAATGTGCCTCAGTGTTTATCATCGACTTTGGAGTATGTTATGATTGACGTAGATATTATGATGAGTGAAGATGGGATTAAACTAGCGAATTACTTTCTTGAGAATTCAGCAGTCCTCAAGAAACTAACTCTGAGTTACAAATATTTTTGTAAGGCCAAACGAGAGCCAGAGAGGTACAAGAAGCTTCTTACGTCCACAAAGCTCTCTCCCAGATGTAAGATTCTCGTCCATTGACATGCAGCGTCAGATGAGCTATATCATGAACATGATTTATTAAACATTCGTGTGGAAATCATTTATGCTCTTGAAACTTGCAGCTATAATTAATGAGCATTTTATAGACACGGTTCATCAACTAGGTTTGATATTTCATGCTTCTGTTTGAATTTCTTGAACTATGTGGACGATCTTTTGCGTTGCCTAATTCAGGTCTCCAAGCTTATTGATGTAATGACGTGTGAGTATATGGTTATATATATCAACATTATTCTTAATATTTTTTTTGGATAAATTTGCTAAAAGAGGATTATAAACATATATAAGCAGCTAATTTACAACAACAACAACAAAAAATTTAAGCAGCTATAATTATTTATCATTTTACAACATACCAAAATGTAAGGGCCACATTTTCAAAGAGACAAGTATTTGAGTTTAGTTGTTCTAACTTATTTGTGTAAACGTATATAACGACTTCGTTTTCTTAAGAGGGTGGGTAGAATGGAGGAGGTTGAAGACATGAACAAATCCACCTAATTCTTTGAGATCCAATTCTGCAGTGGTTTCTGGTTACGGTTGAAGATCGAAATTTGAGAGTCTTCAAAAAGAAGTTTAAGAGAATAGCAAAAGATGAACCATAGAACAAAAAAATGAAGAAAAACAAAAAGTTTTATTAAAAATGAGATGATGTGTATAAACCTGCAACACAAGACAGGCTCAAAAAAATCAACGGGGCCAAAAAAAATGCAAAGACAAGAATCTGTCAGTGTTGTGTATCACATTGTTCACCGAAACTTCTTATTCAAAGTTCAGCTTAAAAATGAAGATTTTTTCAGCTGATGGGTTCCTTCCCGATGGCTACCTGGACGAGCTCAGCTTGCTCTTTGACATGGAAAGTGTAGAAACCAGTGGCAGTAGCAGCAGAAGGTCCACGACCAACGTACTTAATGTCTTCCATATCTCCTCTGCCTAAGCTTCTCATTGCTGTCCACAGCCTTGGAGTTATGTAGCTGAATGCTCCCATGTTCATCGCCTCTTCTTGGCACCAAACTATCTCCGCATCTTTTTCATATCAAATTAAAAACCAATTAGTACCCACTAGATGTTGCAGACCAAACTATAAACCCAAATGCTTACTTGGATATCTCTTGAGCTCTCGCTGAATGAGATCATATGGGAAAGGACAAAGCTGTTCCACTCTACAAATAGCAACATCGCTTGCCCCAACCTTCTTCCTCTCATCATCAAGCTCGTAATAAACCTGCAAAAAAACCAAGAATGATTCTACTGTCTTTGACTCATCACTTTAATATGAACAAAGGTTGCATACCTTTCCAGAGCAGAGTACCAATCTTCTGATGCCTTCTTCAAGATCAGAGTGATCGTTCTGATCCTTGATCAATCTCTTGAACCTAGTTCCTTGCTTGTCAAAACCTGGGTGGCCTTGGACATCATCAAACTCTGAGAGGTTTGATTTGCAGTCCTTGTGACGGAGCAAGTTCTTTGGTGCCATTACAATCAGAGGCTTGCGGAAGTCTCTGTGTATCTGCATGGTGTGTAATAACATTGAGACATTGTAAGAAGGGAACAACACTTTGAAATAGCTCTTACCTGTCGACGCAGAACATGAAAATAGTTGGCAGGAGTGGTGGCATTGACAATCTGCCAATTGCATTCTTGGATTTGCTTTCTCATTGTAGGTTCCATGTCTGGTATGACATAGGGGTTGTCATCACTCATCTGTTACACACGTGACACGACCATGGGCATTAATTAGAGCCAAAAAAAATGAAAATCAAGAGCTATGATGCAAGTGAATTAAAAAAATCAATGTTTAAAAAATAGCTAAACGGTACGGTAACTAAACTCTTTGGAGCCACTAGGCAAATTAACCAGGTTTTAACGAATTATTGATTTATTTTATATATAACATTTATATAAGATTTTTTAGTTTAATTTTTTTTAAAAATTTGATTATTAATTATTTTGATGAATTATCAAAAATAGATATACAAAACAAAAGAAATTAGACAAAATTTATGGATTTGTACTAGCATTATTAATTAATTCAACAGATTTAGATTAATTTAGATCCTCATATTAACTGATTTTAACCGAATTTAAACTAATTTGAGTCGTATAAATCGGATTTTAGGAAAATTGTTTATGTTAGGTCCGAGTTGCAGCTTATGCCGATTTTTAGAACCATGAAAGGATTATCAATTCAACATGGCAATTACAAGACGGCGAAAAAAAGAAATTAGGAGGGAGTTTACCTGAAGGTAACGTTCCAGCCTGGCACTTGAATGTTCAGGGCCCTGACCATCATATCCATGGGGAAGTAGCACAACAAGCCCGGTTTGACGCAGCCACTTGGCTTCTCCACTGCTGATGAACTGATCAAATATCACCTGAGCTCCATTGGCAAAGTCTCCAAACTGAGCTTCCCATAGCACCAACGAGTTTGGGCTTTCCATTGAGTAACCCAACTCGAACCCAAGGACCCCAAACTCTGAAAGAGAACTGCACAACAACAACGCAAAACGTCTTAGCACATCTTTCACAACAAGATTTGGGCATGGCTATCACTGAGGAGAAGGAAAAGTACCTGTTGCTGACAGTGAACATCTCAGGATCCTGATTCATGACGAGATGATCCAGAGGACAATACTCTTCTCCAGTTTCCTGGTCATGAAGCACAGAATGACGGTGACTGAAGGTTCCTCTTTCCACATCCTGACCACTCAAACGGACATGGTTGCCTTCCACAACTAATGTAGCGAAAGCAAGAGCCTCCGCAAGCGCCCAGTCAATACTTTCTCCTGTTTCAATCATTTGAGCACGCTGTTCATAAACTTTCTTCACCGCTCTGTGAGGCTTGAAGTTTTCAGGAAGCGACGAAATCGCCTTGCCGACAGTCTTAAGTATCTCTGGCTTGACGCTGCAAAAAGAGAGTGTAAAAGTTTAAGTGCCAATAGAGAATTCATGAAAAGAAAAAAAGGACCAAACCTACTCACCCTGTGTTTCTAACACGTGAGATCTGCTCAGGAGACTTGAACCCAGCCCAATTGGTCGAAAGCCAATCACGCTTCTTAGACAGATAATCTTTACTAGCAACAAACTCTTCACTGAGAATGGTGTTAACCTTCTCCTGTATCCTATCAATATCCTGCTGCGATATTTCACCGCACTCCAAAAGCTTCTTGTGATAGATCTGAAGCGTCGAGGGATGGTTCTTGATCACCTTGTACATTTTCGGCTGAGTGAAAGACGGTTCATCAATCTCATTATGCCCAAACCTACGGTAACAAACCAAATCAACCACAACGTCGGAATGAAAAGTCTGACGCCACTCGGCAGCAAGCTCACAGGCGTGCACAACAGCTTCAACATCGTCACCATTCACATGGAAGATGGGAGCACTCAAGGCCTTGGCGACATCGGTACAGTACTGAGAAGATCTCCCAGCCCTCGGATCCGTGGTGAAAGCCACTTGGTTGTTCACCACAATATGAATAGTACCACCAGTGGTGTAGTTAGGGAGAGCGCTAAGATGAAGCGTCTCGTAAACCACTCCTTGTCCAGCGAAACTACCGTCTCCGTGAATCAAAATCCCCAAGTTCTTGGTCCTGTCCATGTCCTTGGAGTAGTATTGCTTCGCTCTTGTTTTACCCACAACAACTGAATCTGCAGCTTCTAGATGACTTGGGTTTGCAACCAACGAGAGATGGATCTTCTTCCCACCTCTCGTGGGCCTATCATAAGAGGTTCCCAAGTGGTACTTAACATCACCCGTTCCGGTGTATCCAACTTCATCAACCGGCCTAATCCCGCCGCTGAACTCGCTGAAGATCTGACGTAACGGCTTCCTAACAACATTACCCAAAACATTCAACCTTCCTCTGTGTGACATTCCGATAACAATGCTCTCGACGCCGAGATCCGCCGCCCTGTCGAACATCTCCTTCATCCCCGGGATCAGCGACTCTCCACCTTCGAGCCCGAATCTCTTAGCAGTCGTCCACTTGGTAGCTAAGAAATTCTCGAACTGAGTACTCCACGCCAGCCTGTCCAGAATCACCTCGCGCCGCTCCCTGTTGTACCTCCAGGGAGTGGGCGTCTCGATCTTTTCTCTAAGCCAGTTGCATTTATCCCGATCCGCAATGTGCATGTACTCAAACCCAATGCTCCCACAGTAAGCCTGCTGGAGCCTCGCCAAAATGGAACGGAGCGTCTGCACGGGACGGTTCTCGGACATGAAGCCGGACATCTGCCAGACTCCCAAGAAGAACTCTCTGTCGAGATCAGCCTCGGTGAATCCATACAGAGCCAAGTCAAGGTCCTCGGGGATCTCTCTTTGTTCCAAACCTAATGGATCTAAATTGGCTTTCATGTGGCCGTTGACCTGATAGGCTCTGACGAGCAGCAACAGATTCATACTCTCTTGAATAGTTTGGCCGGAGATGCCTGGTGAGGTTGCGGCTTGACCGACGAAGTTTCGAAAGAAATTGTCCCAGGACTCGTCGACGCTGGTGGGATCGGATTCCCACGCTCTTTGTAGCTCCTCCAGGTAGACGCTGCTGGTGCCATCTAAGAAGCTGTCCGTTAGTTTAGAGAGGGGGACGGCTCGGGGAATAGGAGCGGTGGTGCTCTGTGGGTTTGGTCTGTAGAGAGATGAGTGGAAGGAACGGGTTTGAGAAGGGAGGGAGCGTGTTCTTGTGGCGTATGAAGTGCCCTGATTCAGAATCCTTCGTACGGCAAGCTTTGTCACGTTCGAGCCGGCTCGAAACCATACCATTTTCACCTAAAGCTTTCAGCTTTCAATACCTACATAAACAGAATCATCAATAACGAATAAAAGAGAAGAATCATATTCGACAAATCAAGATTCGAGTAAATAACCCAACAATGCAGGATTGAAAGAGTGGAGAATCTGAGGATCTGATGAGGAAAGATCGGATTCGAGAAGAGAAATAAGAACAGGATGATAGATCTGATGTTGGATTAAGAAGGATTCATGTTCTGTGATTGAGAAGAAGCGAGAGAGTTACCTGTGGAGGCGGAGGAGAAGACCGAACCAAAGAAATGTAACAAGTAGGGAGGAGGGTGGGGAAGGGATTGATTTTATTGTAATGGAATTTGATTCTATTTATTGCAGAAGTAAAATTATATGGTAATAAAGATATATGGTGTGTTGATTTTTCTGTGGAATAAATGTCAAAGAAATGCCATAAAGTGAGAAGAAGAAGGTTGAATGTGATTTATTTATTGAATATTTATTTCTGCTAAAATTGATTTTATTATGTGAATATATCTTATCTATTAAAAGAAAAGTACCATTTTTATCTACTATTTAGAAGTCTACTAGGACCATTTCATTAATCACATAATATGACATAATAATTAATAGGAATATTAATAATAAATTAATTTTAACTATAGATTTGAATTTTATTTTCAGTTATAACAAAATCTGTTGAGAAAAATCTAACAAAATCCTACTAAATTTTTAAATAATTTTTATTTAATATTTTTTTAATTAATTTCGTAATTAAATAATATAATGCTTTCATTTAAATAAATTATCATCTACCACTAAAACGGGTTCAAATTTGTTAATCATGTCAGATTTGTTTTATACAAATGAAGTTAACATATGTTAAAAATTTATTTCTACAGCTATATATTTTCAAAAATCATATGTTGAAGAATATTTTTTATTTGATGATTTCAAATTATGAAAACTCGAAAACGTAATAAAAAAGGTAAAATGTATAAAACAAACCCCTATATTAATAAAGTAATAAGAAACTTAAACAATAAAATTAAAAAGTTATAAAATACTAAACACTAAAATATAAATTGTATATTTAAATTTATATAATAATATTAAAATTAAATATTTATAAAATGAAAATATACCCGCACTATGTGCGGGATAAACTCTAGTTTTTATTATTTCTGCTAGGAGATGCGGAATGGGTCCAGGTTCGTGTGAAACGCCGTTCGTCTATTTGTCAAAAGTACAGTTTTCTCGGAAAGCCTTTCACAATCCCCTAGGTTCAGCTTCTAGAAACAGATGCAGCTTCTAACTCATTTCTCGGAAGTCATGAAAAAGACCCGACGGTGCCGAACCATTTGTCCTCACACTTCCACTTTATTACGTAAATGCCCTTCCACACATGGGCAGTTCTTACACCACTATCGGAATTGCCTGTTTCCACGTGTGTTTCTCAATCAGCC
This sequence comes from Brassica napus, assembly GCF_020379485.1. Classification (NCBI taxonomy): domain Eukaryota; kingdom Viridiplantae; phylum Streptophyta; class Magnoliopsida; order Brassicales; family Brassicaceae; genus Brassica; species Brassica napus. Next base: position 21,274,554 of record NC_063452.1, read on the forward strand.
TCGACGGTCCGACCTCTCTCTGTCTCTTTGGGTTCTTGAGAAGCTTTCAATATTTTTATTTCATAGCATATTGGGAAAAGTGTCATTTAAATCCCGAACTTACAAAACAAAGCCAAATAAATCCCGAACTCTTAAGTGATCCTTTTAAATCCTGATTTTTTCAAAATTAGTCATTTAAAGCTTAAAGTTTCGTTGACGGGGCTAATTTGAATCCAGAGAAAGTCAACGGTTAAATGTAATTAACATATGTTAAGTTTTGTTACATGTCATTTAGTAGACATTTCCCAATCTATGTCATAAGAACCTTAAATTCTTAAACATTTGAAACTTCTCCTAGTTGTAATTACGGAACATACTGCCAATCAAGAGGCTTGTGGCCCCATTAACTCTCCAGAGGAAGTTGTAGAGAAGTAGAAAAAACCTACCAAGGCTAACTCTAACGCAGCTGGGTAGCAGCACTTTCTTGGTTCTAGACTTAAGGAGAAGCGTGATCAGGCCGTAGTGAAAGTTTGGCCAAGAGGAGATCTAGCTAGACTCTCTTCTGCTACTGCTAAGCCTGTCTCTGATGAATAAGGGGTTTTCTTTGTTTTAGTGTTGTGAGAATTATTTGTGTCATGTCGTGAATGTGGGGTTCCTTCCATGAATCCAAAATTTGCAATATCAACAAATGAACAAAGAGATTGAAACATGAAGTTCAATCTGAGTCACTAAGAAGCTAAAAATGCAAAACACATAATCATCATCATTCTCAGTATCCTTATTTCTAGCAAACTCTCCAAATGCCTCTACCATATCTCGACAGGTTTCTTCTTTGACCCCTATGCCATTTTTTCCAATCTTGTTCTCAAATTCATCACTAGGATCATCTATTGCTTCACAATCATTCCTATATGATTCACAATCTCTTGTCATCTCCTCCAACATTTCAATGGGATGTTGTTGCATGATGTCTCCACGGGATCTCGCAGGATTCCATTTTCTCCGGTTACAACTAGAAGAAGAACACTGATTTGAAGTTTTAATTTTATAGGGCTTTAAGTTTCTTATGATTTGATTGAAGGCTTTAAAATGACAAAGTTTCTACTAACTAAACTGTAATTCTTAACGAAAATTAAACAATTTAACTGTTGACTTCCTATGGGTTTAAATTAGTCTGGTCAACTAAAGTTCAAAGTTTAATTGGCTTATTTTAAAAAGTTCATGATTTAAATGGATCAGTTAAGAGTTCGAGATTTATTTGGCTTCCTTTTAGGGAAAATCGCATTTTAAACCTTGAAGGTGACACATTCTAGCAGTTTAAACACTCAACCTTTTTCACTAGCATTTTAATGCCTCAAACTAAAAAAAATTGTCGAAAAAACCCTGAAGTCGTATCCCGCGTTTTTCTCGTAACCCTACTTAACGGCTTAATTAACGACGTTGACCTGGGCGAATTGCATGTTGTTTTGTTGATTAAAAACGACACCTTTAAAAAACACAACATTAATTTTATTTCCAAATCGATTTGGGGGTTAGGGTTCGAACTAAATCGAGAAAGACGATTCTCGTCGAGAAGAACCCAAAAATGGCGTAAGTTTGTATCAATTCTTCACTTCTTCTACCTCGTTCTTGTCTCTTAGAAACTTCTAAAGACTCAATTTTTATAACAGTGAATCGCAGGAAATCGAATTGAAGATTCATTTTGGTGGTTCAGTGAAGAAGATTGGAAAGGAAGATTATGAGTACTTAGGTGAATTAGGGAGCAAAAATGTGGAATGAAAGATCGATGAGATAGTGTGGGATAGGTTTGTCGATTTTTGCAAAGAAGAAGCGCTAATTAGAGCACCAGTTGGCTTGATTTGGTTTAAATCAGAAAAAGAGGAGATGAAGCAACTACGGTATGTATATGATAGGTACGATGAGGAGATGTTGATGCTATGATCTGTGAGCAAGCTAGGGATAGATGTTGTAGAAGTGTTTGTTGAACACGAGTGCTCAGAACACATACCCGGTGTGATTCAGCTTCCAGATGGAGAACACATTGAAGACGAAGAACACAGTGAGAATGATGAGGTCGATAGACCTAAAGAAGATGATGAGCCAGAAGGATCAGAAGATGAGAATCCGGATGAAAAGGAAGATAACCCGACTGTGAATCCGGCTGAAAAGGAAGACAATGAAGATGGTGGTGATGAAGTTGTCGCTGATGTAATAGATGTTACTAGCGTTGTAAGGTTTCAGTCTGTCTTTGAGGAAGGAGAAAAAGCTGTACCAGATAAAGAATCATATGGAAATGGTATAGAGGAAGAAGACAAAGACGATGATAGTGAAGATGAGAGGGCGCTAGTAGATGTTGAATATCCAGACACACCAGTAGAGTCTGAAGATGAATGGGAAGAATGGAATCGAGAGCTTAAAGGAAAAGGGAAGGTCAATGGGAGTGATAAATACCATGGTGACTATGAAAAACCACCTTAGATTTGGTTATTTCAAAAGTTTAACAGTGGGTTAGAGTTTAAAGACCAGCTCTTGAAGTATTTTATGAATACTCAATATGATGTGAAGATGGCAAGGTCGGAGTCATTCAGGATTGGTGTGATTTGTTGCAAAGCGAAATGTCCTTTCCGAGTTTATTTTTCAGTGGAGAAGCCGATTAACAAGTGGATGGTGAAAGTGTGTCGCATGAAGCACAACCATGGTAAATCAAGCAGGATCTCAATGTTGAAGCAAGGTGTGATTGCTGGCCTTTTTAGAGAAGAATTACGCAGAAATGTCAATCTACAAGCTTCAGCGATCAAAGATGCGATAAAGGTAAGATATGACATTGTTGTACCTATATCTAAGTGCTACATAGGAAGACACAATGCATTGGGGACAATTCTTGAAGCTCAAACAACACAGTTTGGGAAGCTATGGGATTATGAAGAAGAGTTGCGTAGATCAAACTAGGGTATAAGCATTGATTTATCCACAATAGAGGTTAATGGTGTTCAGATGTTTGACTGCTTCTACATTTGCTTTAAAGAATTGCGGACTGCTTGGAAGAGTTGTTGTAGACCTGTTATCGGACTTGATGGATGCTTTTTGAAGTGGGATTTAAACGGAGATTTGCTTGCAGCAGTTGGGAGAGATGCCGAGTGTATGATAGGTCTGATCTTAATCCACAGCCTCCACAAGAGTGATCTCATGTCTTTGTTTTGCTTTTGTTGGTTCAATGACTTGCTGTATTTTGTCTTTATTTCTTTAAAACGTTATGGAACTTGTCTTTTGTTTTTTCAAAATTTGATTTGGAGTTTCTTCGGCACCTTTGAACTTTGTCTTTTGTTTTTCTATTATTTTCAGTGTCATATATAGGTATTAGATCATGAGACAAAGCTAAATATTCTTAAATCTTAATAAGAAAACATGAAAGAAGCTTACATAGACAATACATAAACTGAAAAAGTCTTAACAACATCAAATACATAACCTAAACTGTCTTAGCAGCAGAAAGAAGCTTACATAAAGTCTTAACAACATGAAAGAAGCTTAACCAGTCTTAACAATAACAACAATAGTCTTCTACCACTTCAAGTTACCCATGAACACACAAATAACCACAATAAATCCAATTGCCAACGTGATAAGAACATTACGATACACTTCTTCTGGTTTCGTAAATTTATGAAACTGAATCGAGGCAGAGAATCGTCTTTCACTTCTTCTGGTTTCGTAAATTTATGAAACCCTAGATCTCCAATTCGATTTGGAAAGGAAGAAGAAGACTTATTAAAAAAATTTACAGTTCCCGTTTTTTAATCAACAAAATGGCACAGTGTTTTAAACAGTAAACGTCCTGAACAGTGCCGTCAAGTAAGGTCACGAGGAAAACACGGAGATACGACTTCAGGGTTTGTTTCGACAACTTTTCTAATTTGAGGTATTAAAATGCTAGTGAAAAAGGTTGAGTGTTTAAACTGCTAGAATGTGTAACTTTCAGGGTTTAAAATGCGATTTTCCCCTTCTTTTTATAAGTTCGGGCTAAATGGCGTTTCGGTTTAAATTAAAAGCTGGTTTGATTTCAAATCGGTCTGATTCGGTTTATTTGTGCGTAACATAAAAGCCTTGATAAAGCAAATTTGCTTTCTGGTTGTGTTTACTATCTTATTGTCCTTCTCAAATTTGCTCCAAAAGCCAATAGAATCGACTGTGAGTTCTTCAAATCCCTTTTCGATCTTTTCATGTAAAATATGTTTCTTATCGTCTAAAACCCTAAAAAGTGTTGAGATTTGAGAATTCTTATGGCATATTATTCGATCAAGACTTTTAAATGTGGTTATTTAAAAAATAAAATTTAGGGTTTTGTCTCGTGATGGGGTATGACAGAATAAGCGCACTGCCGGATTGTTTGAGAACTCAGATACTCTTATGGCTTCCAACCAGAGATTCTATTAAGACAAGCGTTCTATCAACCAGATGGAGAAACCTATGGCTTGATGTTCCAGGACTTGATTTGCACTCCAATGACTTGGATAGTTTCTCCAAAGCTGCCACTAACAACTTTGGTAACAGCTTTCTGAAGTTTAACCGTCAGACGCGTCTCCAAAAGTTCAAGATCAACTATGATAACTATAAATCGTTTGGAAATTCCTCTCAGATCAGGGAGTGGCTCGTCACAGCTGTTGATCATCTCGGAGTTCAGCATCTAGATTTTAAGGACCAGAATGCAACGTGTTACAGTTGTTTCTTGCCTGTGAATATTTATCAGAGCAAGACACTGGTATCCTTGAAACTCCAACGGGTAGTAGTGCCTAAGAATCCAGAGTTTGTTTTTTCTCTACCTTGTCTCAAGATCATGCACCTAAAAAAATTCGTTACGGTAAAGGTGGCCATATTTTTATGGAGAAGCTAATCTCAGGCTGTCAGGTTCTTGAAGAACTTAATTTGGTAAGATATCAATTTGGTTCGTTAAAAACCCTCCGTGTGAGGTCCCAGACTCTGAAGATCTTCTATTTAACATTTCATCCGGTAAGGAGTGGTAATGATGATTCGGTCGAGATTGATGCTCCAAGACTCATCAAGTATATGAGTTTTAGTGATAGGATTGTGGTGAAGAATCTGAATTCCTTGCTCAAGATAGACATTGATACTGACTTTAATATCAAGATCGGAGGTTTTAAGTAAGAGAGATATTATCCATGAGTTTCTCATTGGTATTACTAGTATGAAACATATGATTATCTCTCAGCCTACTCTAGAGGTATATTATGTGACACTTTTGACATTTTTTTTATAGGAAAAGATTTTCACCTCTAACCTTGTTTTTCTTCTTGCATGCAGGTCCTTTATCATTATACCGTTTCCCAAATTCTATAACCTGGCTCATATTCAGGCTGCATTCTCCAGCTCATCATTATCACTGTTGTCAGTTTTTCTTGAGAGCTGCTCGAATCTTAAAAGCCTCATCTTGGTAAGAATCAAACTTGAGCCTATGATTTGTCATAGTGGAACTATTGTAATGATTGAGTTTTCTTTTTGTAGGACTTTTCTGTTTCAACGGAGCCAGAGCAGAAGATGGATCTCACCAAGGTGCCTCAGTGTTTAATATCGACTTTGGAGCGTGTTGAGATTAACAAACTGAATATGTGGGAGGGACCTGGAATGAAACTAGCGACTTATTTTATTATGAATTCAGCAGTCCTCAAGAAAATCAGTCTCAATGATTCTCATATGACTAAACAGGAAATAGATTTCTACAATGGCCTTTTTATATTGATAAGAAGTTTTCGAAAATGTCAAGTTTTCTTTGACGAAATGCCGTTGATAATGCTGGGGAGAAACTGAGCAACATCAGTTTGGGAATTAAAAACTCTTGTCATTGCTTTTCTGTTTTGATTCTTTACTCTAGATAATAATTTTTATGCTTTACAAACTTTTACATTGTTATCTATTATTTGACCATTCTGGTTGTGGACGTTTTAAAGCAGAATATTAATTATGCTTTTTCATAATAATATAAAGTTTGACAAAAAAATCAAGTTGTACATAATGTGAGATACCCTATCTCCAATTTTCATATGGTTGACTTTATTTAACTTTTGAAATGATGTCTTATTGAAGAAGTGGTTCCAATGACGGTGTCCGGTGAAGAAGTCCCACCGCAGCACCAAGTTTTCATCAACTACAGAGGAGACGAGCTGCGGAAAAGCTTCCTCGGGTTCGTAGTGAAAGCCATGAGAGAAGCAAAGATCAACGTCTTCACAGACGAAGTAGAAGTCAAAGGTAGAGATCTACAGAATCTTTTCAGGAGGATCGAGGAATCCAGAGTCGCTGTTGTGATCTTGTCTGAAAGATACACAGAATCTAGTTGGTGCTTGGATGAACTAGTGAAGATGAAAGAGCAGATGGACCAAGACAAGCTCGTTGTGATTCCAATTTTTTACAGATTAGGCGCTACCAACTGTAAGAGGCTCGTTGGAACTTTCGGTGACAATTTCAGGAATCTGGAGAGAGAGTATCGGAGTGAGCCTGAGAGAATCAAGAAATGGAAAGAAGCTTTGATCTCTATTCCCCAGAAGGTTGGCTTGACTTTGGCAGGACACAGGTATTTCTAGGCGCTGAAAGCATGTTCCTATGGAAAGGTCACCTGGATGGGCATAATACGGCAAGAGTGTCATGGGAGAAGGTGGTACTAACAAAACGTCAAGGAGGGTTAGGAATAAAAGACTTACTCAATTGGAACTTGGAACAAATCCTGTTCTCTTCGCTTGATCTGGATGCTCTTCTTCAGGCCTGGCTCTGTATGGGTGCAATGGTTCAAGGAGGTTATCCTCAAAGGATCCGTTCACAACTTCTGGACCACCAAACCGAAGCAATCATTCTCTTGGTTTGTCAACAAGCTCCTAAAGCTTAAAGACACGATCTTCCCGTTGGTCAAGCTAAGAATACAGAATGGGGAATCAGCATTGTTCTGGTTTGACAATTGGACGCCATTTGGGAGCCTATCTGATCATCTCTCCAACTCGCCTTCACGTCTTGGAATACCGCCTCATGCCACTGTCTCCTCATTGTTCAGGAATGGATCTTGGCACCTTCCACCTGCAAGGACAGAGACACAAGTTCAACTTCAAGCTTACCTTATGACAATCACACTTACTGAAGACCAAGACTACTACGAGTGGGAGATCAATGGTCAGGTCTCAGAGCGATTCAAAACGGGGGAATTATATGCATACCTCTGTGCGGAAAGAGCAGATGTCCAATGGTCCAAGGCGGTCTGGTTCTCAGGAGGAATCCCACGACACAACTTCCACACTTGGTTATCGGTCCTGGATAGAATCCCAACACGAGATAGGTTGATAAGTTGGGGCATCAACGTCGACGCAAACTGCCTCCTCTGCAACTCAATGCCAGAATCTAGGAATCATCTCTTCTTCTCTTGTTCCTTTAGTTTTCAGCTATGGAGCAAGGTCGCCTCAAAGCTAGAGATTCAACCTCAGAGAGGCTGGGAGGACACTCTCAACCAAATGACTGCGCTTCACCTACAGAAATCGCATCGTCTCCTGGTACTAACGGCTTGGCAAGCAACGGCTTATTGGCTCTGGAATGAGAGGAATGCTAGACTGCACTCTAACACTTTCCGATCTGTCGATAGTATCTTCAAACTCCTTGATCGCCAACTGATCAACAAGGTTCAGAGCTTCAGAGAATTGAACCCTAGGAGATCTTCGCAGATGATGCAAAGGTGGATTCGCTTTGCATGATTCGTCACTCCCATTGTCTTCACCTTAGCTACTTCCCCAAATATCACATCGCATCACATCATCCCTACGATCACACCGCTCCCTCTCGCGATCGCAGGTCCTCGCTCTCATTGCTTCTTCTCATGACTTCCCGACTTCCATACTATTTCTTTTGGGCTATTTTAAACTGGACAAGGAAACTATTTGGGTTATAAAACTATTGGGCTTTATCAACTAGGTTCTTTATGTGATTCACTGGGCTATGCTCTGTAAAACGTTTTCGGTCTTTTGCTTTAATATTAAGAATGCCTTTTTGCAAAAAAAAAAAGGTATTTCTAAATTTTGAGTAGACCTCTGTCAATGGAAATTGAATCCATAACCTTTTAAACTTCTACTATGCGATCCAAGAGTGTTAACTTTTATCCAATATATTAACTCCTAGTTGCTTCTAAATATTGATTTAGGCTTGACTGTTTGCATAGCTTTTATAAAAAGAAACCTAATAACTCAAAAAATTGTTAATAATAATAATAGAAATTATTGACAAAATACATATATCTATTCGTAGAGTTAAACACAAATATTTTTTTCACCTTATTGTATAAATGATATTTATATACAAAAGTTTGTATGAATTTTTCTCTTATATAAAAATAGCATTTTCTTTAATTTTCATTGATAAAAGTAAACAAAATTATTGAAAACTTATATACTATGAATTTTTGGTTTGTGTGTGACTTGAAAAGACTAGTTTCCTTGAATTTAAATAAATCTTTTTGTTAAAAATCTTGAATGGCTAGTAATTTTTTCTCTCAAACTAAAACTAAAATATGAATCTTAAAAGGTTAGTAAAATGTTAAAAAATACAAATTCGGTAATAAGGTTTCGAATTCTTTATAGCATAACTCTTCTAGGGGTTATAAAAAAATATAAGAATTTCTCTCTGGTTAATGCCAGGGATGAGTCTGAGTTGGTCGATTCAATCGTTAAGGAGGTGAAGAAAGTTCTAATCGATGTTTCAAGCAAGAAAAGAGGTAAATTCTAACAATTCCAACAACATAGAAAGTTACTTATAAGTTACTTCTGATACACGAGATCAGAAGGGGAGCTTCTGATCATCAATTAAAGTTGCACAAACACAAAGATTATAAGAATTTTTCTTCTTATTAGATTTATAAACTCTCTCAAAACTAAACCTTTCAATGTGTTTCTCTTGATGGAACATCTCTCCATGAGAACTCTTTATATAGGAAGAAGCTACATCTTTTCCTAAGGGCGAAGCTACATCTTTTCCTAATAATAATATGGAAACATTCCTAAGCTCGATATGTTTTCCTTTTTCCTTAACCCATTAAACTTCACTTTAATGAGTTAACTTGCTCTTCAAGTTAATTGGAATTGTCCAACATTCTCCCCCTTAATTCCAACTTGAATCTTAGGTATGTTGATCTTCTGAACTCCGATGAACTTCCATAGACCGTTAATAGGTGCATCGCATTTTTTCGACACGATGTTGCATCAAAACGTGAGTATAGATGCTTCACTGCTTCTCTATGATTCTCTCTTAAGCATCCTATGGTTCTTCGATACGATGTTGCATCAATCTCAGGCTCCTCCTCTACCTTTGATACTTTCAAACTCGTGTGCATCAGAACATGAGTATAGTTACATGACTCCATCTTCGTCTTGACAAGTATACCTTGCGCGTATCCTTCTTGTTTGATGTGAATGCCATCAGCTCCTTGCGTTACTTCTATACCAAGATAGAATGTAAGCATCTCGAGGTCTGACATCTCAAATCTTCTTGACATATCATCTTTGAATTGCTTGATAACAATGAACGAAGTCCCTATTACAAACAAGTCATCGATGTATATAGCTATGATCAGAAGCTCCCCCTTCTGTTTCTTTTGATATACCGCAGGTTCCTTGGTGCACTTCGTGAACTCCATCTCCTTGAGAACACGGTCGAGTTTGATGTTCCAAGCTCTCGGAGCTTGACGCAAACCGTATAGTGCTTTGCTAAGTTTGTACACATGATCCTCCTTTCCTTTCTCCACAAAGCCTTCTGGTTGAGTAACGTATACATCCTCATTTAAGTCTCCATTCAGGAACGCAGTTTTCACATCTAAGTGATGGATCTCCCATCCATTAGTTGCTGCTAACGCCAAGAGTAGTCGTATGGTTTCTATCTGAGCAACTGGTGCAAATACCTCGTCGAAGTCTATGCCTTGTTGTTGCACATAACCTTTTGCAACTAGCCTTGCTTTGTATTTGATCACCGTTCCATATGCATTCCTCTTGATCTTATAGATCCACTTCAAACCTATCGGTTTCACACCTGCCGGCTTCTTGACGAGCTTCAAGGTTTTGTTTTTGATGATAGATTCGATCTCTGCCTTCATTGCATCGATCCAAGCTTGTATTACTGCAGCTTCGATGTAACTTTCTGGTTCACCATCGATGGTGAGCAAGAGTCTGCCACTTTCAACTTCAGCGAGTAGGATGTAATCATCGAACCGCTTTGGTTTTTTGATGTTACGACCATATCTTGATGTTACATGCGGGTCTTGGATGCAACATGCGGGTCTTGGTTTGCATCGTTGTTCTCTACTACTTGCTCTTGTTCATCTGCGTCTACAGCTTCTTCTTCTTCATTATTGTTTTGCTCTTCGTGGTGTTGGTGATCTTGATGCTCATCACCATCTCCTTCTTCTGTAACATCAATATGAGGAAGCTTGAATGATCCTGGTTCTTCGTCTACGTTTGTTGATAGTGTGGACCAATCCCAACTTTTCTTCTCGTCAAAGATTACATCTCTACTAACAACTATCTTCTTCGCGACCAGATCATAGAGTCTGTAAGCTTTTGAGCCGGGCTCTGTGCCTAGGTTGATCACCATCCTTGATCGATCATCCAGCTTCTTGAGATGAGGACTGTTGATTTTTGCAAAAGCTACACATCCAAAGATCCTTAGATGCTCAATGTTTGGTTTCTTAACATACAAGCTTTCGTATGGAGTCTTGTCTTCCAAAGCCTTTGTAGCAATGCGGTTTATGAGATACGTTGAATGACGTAATGCTTTTCCCCATAGCTGATTAGGTATCTTCATAGCTTTCATCAAACTTCTAGTCATCTCCATTAGTGTTCTATTTCTTCTCTCAACCACACCGTTTTGTTGCGGTGTATACGGTGCGGTGAGATGTCGAGTTACACTGTTTTCTTCACAAAAACGAATGAACTCAGAAGATGTGAACTCTCCTCCTCTATCGGTGCGAAAAGTCTTGAGTTGTAGCTTCGTTTGATTCTCCACGTACTCCTTGAACTTTTTGAACCGATCGAACGCTTCACTCTTCTCTCTTAGCAGCATCGTCCACATATATCTTGAGTAATCATCAATTAAGACAAATACATATCTATTGTTTGCTGGTGTTGATGGTGATATCGGACCGCACAAGTCACCATGTACCAACTCCAATGCGTGTGATGCTCGATACTTTGCTTTAGGCGGGAAAGACTTCCGAGTTTGCTTCCCAACTAAGCAGGCGTTGCACACATCTTTCTCGTGTATCACCTGAGGCATCCCAACTAAGCAGGCGTTGCACACATCTTTCTCTTGTCTACCATATTCTTCATGACTCCAAAGTTCACATGTCCTAGCCGTGCATGCCATGTCCATGTAACATCAGTTTCTTGTATTTGAAGACACTTCGGATATTCAACCTCCATTGGCGTCTTGTACAATCGGTTTGGTTGCCTTGCGACTTGTACTAATAGCCTTCCACGGGGATCTTTCAGCATCAGTAAGTCTTCTTTCATATTAACCTCAAAATCCATCTCGGTTGCTTGTCCAAGACTTATGATCTTGTGTTTAAGACTTGGGATGTAGTAGATATCTTTTAGTGCTCTTCTCTCCCATGTTTTTCCGATGAACGTGATCGAACCTTTCCCAACAATCTCGACGTTTGATCCATCACCGAATTTGACTTTGCCTTTGATGCTCTCATCTAGGTTTGAGAAGAACTCTCTCTTGCCTGTCATATGGTTACTTGCACCATTGTCAAGGTACCATATACTCGTATTTCCATCGCATTCATTAAACCTCTTTGGAAACAATCTCTCTTCGTTGAGGAATACTACTTCATGCATATATAATGCATCTGCTTCTTGTGTTTCCGTTAGGTTAGCTTCTTCTCACGGAACAAAACGATTCCGAAAAACTCTGAATCCAAAAGCTTGATCTCTAGGTTTCACTTAATCCAATTCCAGGTTCGTTTCTAGATTGATTTTGGGTCAATTCTGAATCCAAAAGCTTGAATCGATTCTCATTACTAGGTTTCTTAAATCATAACTTTGTTCTATTTAGATGATGATGGCCTGATGGGTTTGTTCAGGAGAGTTTGAACCAGAAGTTTGATCCGATGATCAGAGTTTACGTTTACATCAGAGTTTTTTGCCGATGATTTCATCTCCAGCAGAGTTTCTACGGATATCTAACCAATTTTGGTTAAAGTTCGGTACTATTCTTTGGACCAGCCTTTGTTCGGTTTTCTGGTTTCAGATTTTTTTCTCAACCCTATATTTTTATTGTGACAAAATTTAAAGAAAATGATGAAATTAGTTAAACATTAAAAACTGTTCTTGTTCATATTGATTCTGGGTATCCAACAATTTTTAAACCAAAACACATTTTACTATATGCGGCCCATTTAGTTAAACATTAAAAACTGTTCTAGGCCCATTGTAGAAAAACAATGAGCTAAAATTAAAAAAAAAACGTTGTCATTTCAGATTGTCAATCAACACTTCCAAATATTTTTTGTCGGTGTTGTGACAAATAGAAACGGGGTTAGGGTTAGGAAATCAAATTTGTTGTGCAACCCATGTTCTCGCTAGGTGATTTCAATAACTTATAAATAAATCTTAGTTGTATCGATATCTTTTAAGATTTTCAAATAATATTAACTTAAACTTGACCCGCGCCCTTGCGCGGATTTTTGATTTAACTTGTGTTAAACGTAAACTCATAAACCGTTGATTTTATAAAAAAATCCCATGTATACTTTTATGTTTTGTAATTTATATATATAGTAAAATATATTATTTTATAATATAGATGTTTGATAATAATTTTTTATTTTTATAAATATTATATTATAAATTTTATAACACTACAAGAAAACATATTTTTTACTAGGGCAGTATTCGTTGTAAATTCGTCGTAAACGGGGTGTTACGACGAATTAACCTCGAAAGACGTTTCGTTGTTAAACGTCCATCGTAACGGAGGTTTCGTCGTAAACGACTCGTTACGTTTACGACGAAATATATTCCTCATAAAGCGCAGGAAAAGAATTTGTCGTAAACGACACGTAAGATTTCGTGGTAAAGCCCACGTAATGATTTCGATGTAAAGCACACGTAAATACTTTCGTTGTAAATCACTCGTAAACATTTCGATGTAAAACCCTCGTAAATCTTTCGATGTTAATCACTCGTAAACATTCGATGTAAACTCCATGTAATGTTTACGAGAAGTTTACATCGATTCTTATTATATTATTATTAATTAGTATATAATAAATTTTAATTTATATTTAATATTAAGAATTTAAAATAATTTAAATTTTAAAACGAAATATGAAATTGAAAAACATATTTTAAAAAGTCATTTAAAAAGTCATACAATAATATTTAAATTCATAATACAAACAGAAATATAAAAAAAACTACATATTCTCGAAGTAGTTGGTGGGGTTGCTCGGCTGTTGACGGGTTAGATCGGACTCTTGGGGATCTCGTACTGGCAACCCAAGAGCGGCTCGTCTCTCACTCAACATTCTCTGCATAACCGGGTTTCCCACGGCCATCACGTCTAGCAAATCCTCAAGAGAGTCTAAACGAACCTGCTGGCTATCCATTCGAGCCTTCATCTGAGCAGTCTCTTCATCCCGTCTCGAAGTGTATGACGAAGTTGCCCTTGCAACTTCGTTAACAGAGCCTATACCGACTATCCGTCCCTTCTTTTTAGGAGCCACCTATAAAATCAAAACATATATTAATATAGTTAATTATGTTAAAATATTTAAAATAATGTAAACAAAAATTTTAAGTTGTACCTCTTCGAAGATTCTGTCGACATCTTCGGTGGACAATGTGACTGGTAATCCATCGGGAGACTCATGGGTTAGTTGCGTCTCCCGTTCTTCAATCCGACCAGCCACTGCTTGGAAGAGTTTCTCAGATGCAGGATCCACAAAAACTCCGTCGGATGTGGCGTGAGTCATCTTGAATAGGTCAGACAGAGATGATAAGACTCCCGTCTTCTCAAATTACAAAAAAAAATTAAATTAAATATTATAAAATATATTAACTGAATATTTTAAAATATATATTTAAAACAAAACTTACAGCTTCTAGACGGACTCCTGCATGAGGTTTTTGTCCGGTTCTGTGAAGCATGGGCAAATGACCATCTTTATCCTTCGTCCTTCGAGAAACCGAGCACGAATTGGCCTTTTTGATCGAAGAGGGGTGCTCCCAATAGGCGATGAGGCCATCCCACACATCCGTCGTGAGCTCAGTGGGCTTTCCCTCATACCCGTAGATCTCCCACTTGTCCTTCCAATCGGAGACTGTGTTGCAGAGGCGGATCTTTGCCTTTGCAACGAATTCCGCCTTCACCCTCTCGGTGATTCCCTAAGACCAATGCCACTTTTGCTGAAACAGAAAAAATTTGAAAAAATTACAATTAATAATAAATATTAAAAATATATATATATATTTAAAAGTGAAAATTTAATTAAATTTAAAAATCTTACCGCAAAACATTTAAACCACGTGATTTTAACGTGATTTGGTGTCTTGCTCCAGTTCGGATATGCCCCGTCGTAGTAACCCTTAATCGTCGCTGAAACGCTCCGGCTAACACAGTTGTTAGCCCCAAACCTGAAAAAAAAAACAATTTAACCGTTAGAAAATAAAAATAATTTAAATTTTAATAATAAAAATTAATAACTTGTCAATAAGTTCATCGGGGTCTATCGGGGTCTAGAACATCCAAACCCTCCCGTCCAGGCTGGGCAAGCAAATCCTCCACCGTATATCTCGCGAATGGAGCATATGAAGGCATACGCAAATCCAGATGAACTGCACCTTCTGGGACTGGCTGAGGCGCAGCCGCTGGAGGAGGAGGTGGAGGCATCTGCGGTGGAAGAGGAGGACTCGAAAAAACTCTCTGAAAAGTCTGAGAGTCTGGAACTGCATCGGAAGACAATGGACCGGAAGAAGATGTACCGGAACCATCACCAAACAACTGGGCATAAGTAGGTGCTGCTGGTTTCCTTCTAGGAGCCATCTAAAAAAAATTTAAATAAATTTAATCAATTATGACGACATAATTAAAAAATTATTCGGTTACCTAACTAATCACCTAAACTATAGTATTCCGTCATCTAACTAATCACCTAAACTAATTACCTAACTAATCACCTAAACTAATTACCTAACTAATTAATCACTTAAACTAACTTAAAAAAAAAAGGAGGAAAGAGAGTGTACCTTAGAGGGAGAGGAGAGGAGTTTGGGAGGAATGAACGAGGCAGCCTCGTCTCGGCGTCTCAATATATAGAAAATGATTCGTCGTAAACGCGACGTAATATTACGACGAAGTTACTAGGCCTGCGTTTTTTCATTTACGACAAAGTTACCAGGCCCGCGTTTTTCGGTTTACAACGAAATTACGTCGAAACGTCGGTTTACGACGAAGTTACCAGGCCCGCGTTTTTCAATTTACGACGAAGTTACCAGGCCCGTGTTTTTCCATTTACGATGAAATTACGTGGAATAGATAACCATTTACGACGATTTTACAACGCTTAACCCTAAACACAGAGAATGAAATCCCTAAACCCCAAAGTCACATATCATCTAACATCATATCTTCTTCTCTACTACTTCTTGCTCTTTCTCCAACTTAAACTCTAAAACCCTAAAACTCCAAATAATTTTTTAAAAACTAAAGAAATACATATTATATAAAACAACATTTGTTACACATACATTAAGATGGTAAAAAAACAATATTTCTTTAAACATACGTTACAATAGAGAAATACAACATTTGTTACATATATTACATCACTCTAAATCGTTTTCGTTCTCATCAATATTACATCACTCTAAATCGTTTTTGTTCTCATCACTATCATTACAATCATCATCGTCGCTTCTCTCGAACTCGTCTTCACGTGCTTCATCTGTCGCATCTTCGGGAATATCTTCATATTGAAAGTTTTGCGGGTCGATCAAAAGGATTTCATCAGTTGGTTGTTCTGGTACCTCAACTTCATTGATAGCGTCTTCTTCTTGCAAGGGCGGTTCTTCCCCAGCGACAATGCGTCCACGAGGTGTAATTTTGAGAGCAGCTAATCAGTTTATCCCGGAAGTTCGAAGCCGAGGATAAGAAAGGAAGCTAACTTGCTCGGCTTGTGAAGCTAAAATGAAAGGCTCAAATTTGTTGTATCTTCTCCCAAAATTGACATCCACAACACCAAATTTGTTATACCGAATCCCTCGGTTCACAACAGGATCGAACCATTCACATTTGAAGAGGACGCATTTTAGCTTCAATAACCCCGAAAATTCCACTTCAATAATCTCCTGCAAGATCCCGTAAAAGTCTGTTTCACCTTTCACACATATTCCGTAGTTACTCGTTGCCCGATGTCTCCCATACTCGTATGTGTGAAAGGTAAATCCTCGTGTGAAATACATAGGTGATGTGGTGACCTTTGCAACTGGACCTTGAACCAATTCGTGAAACCATACGGGATAATAAGGATCGTCATAATCAACCTGCAAAAAGCAGATATTCTTAATTAATATTGAAGTATCAAAACACTTACTTAATTAATCAATGTATGAGATATATTACGTACCTGTGATTTTAACCACTTGACAAAGTGCTTATCTTTACGTGTGTCCACATCAGTTGCAGATATTCCTGGTATTGCTTCTTCAACTTGAGATACAAACATGCTGCAAATTAAACAAATAATCAAGTCATACATAATTAACTTCAATTCATATAATTAACATTCACAAAAATATTTACCTTTCAAAGTAACGGGTACTGCATCCTCGCAGTTGAGCAGAATATAAGTGTGGGCACTATGTTTATCCTCTTCACATGACCACCATACTTCTTTCGTTTTACCACCAAACCGTGCAATTTCGCAGAAAATGTCAGAAACACCATCAATTGGATATGATGTCGGTACTCCACCATCATCATATCTTCTAGGAACTATTTTTCTCGTACGAACAGTTGGAACAAAGTAGTATGATGTGAAGTTAGATGTTTCGGCTGTCAAACTCCCCGCAACTATTGAACCTTCCACCTTTGCAAGATTTCTTGCTTTCCCCTTCAAATGTTTCATCTGTCGCTCATACGGATACATCCATCAGTTGTGAACAGGTCCACGAAGCAATGCTTCATACGGTAGGTGGACAACTATATGCTCCATGACGTCAAAAAATGAAGGAGGAAATATCTTCTCCAGGTTGCACAATATGATCGGAATGTTATGATGAAGTTGTTCGATGACTTCTTCCTTGAACGTACGTGTGCTAAGATCTCTGAAAAATGCGTCGATGGCTGTATATTGCAAAAGTAATCAAATTAATAACATTTCATAACATATGTATATATATTATAAAATTATAATTACCTGAAAGTGCTTCATGGACATTGCTGGGAGGAGCTCGGCAAAAGCAAATGGAAGTAGTCGTTGCATAAACACATGACAATCATGACTCTTCATTCCGGAGAACTTTTGACCTCGTTCAACACATCTTGACAGATTTGAAACATAACCATCAGGAAACTTAACTTCTGATGCAACCCAGTCAAATAAGGTTGTTTTTGCTTCTGATGACAACCGGAAGATGGGAACAGGAATGTTTCCATTGCTCTTGATATGTAACTCACTTCTTGAGCAAATATCAGGTAAGTCCATCCTTGATTTTTTGTTATCTTTTGTCTTCCCAGGGACGTTAAGTAATGTATTCATGATGTTCTCAAAAAAGTTCTTCTCAATATGCATGACATCCAGATTGTGGCGTAAGAGAAGATCCTTCCAATATGGTAGCTCCCAAAATATACTCTTCTTATGCCAATTGTGAGAGACACCATACCCATAAGGCATATTTCCAGGAACATGCCAATTTCCTCCAACTTTAACTGTTTCCTGAGCTCTGTAATAATCAATGTCTTCTTCGATCAGCTGGCCGGTGAGATATGGAGGAGGACCGTATCTGACAATTTTTTTGTGCCGAAACAATGTCTTATTTCTTCTGTACGGATGGGCAAGTGGAAGAAAGCGACGATGACAATCAAACCAACAACTCTTCCTACCATTCTTCAGTTGAAAAGCATCTGTAGATCCAAGACAATATGGACAAGATAATCTTCCATGTGTTGTCTAGCCAGACAACATCCCATAAGCAGGGAAATCACTTATCGTCCACAGCAGAACTGCTCGCATCGTAAAATTGTTTTTCAAGAAACAATCGTACGTCCTCACCCCTTCTGACCACAATTGCTTTAGCTCTTCTATCAACGGTTGAAGAAAATATCAAGAGACCGTTTTGGATACTTCGGCCCAGGGATTAATATGGTCAAAAATAGAAATTCTTGTTCCATGCACATATCCGGCGGTAAATTGTACGGCGTAAGAATGACTGGCCACAAAGAATATTGTCTACCAGACATTCCAAATGGACTAAATCCATCGGTGCATAACCCAAGATAGACATTCCGAATATTTGTAGCAAAATCTGCGTGTACCTTGTTGAAATGTTTCCACGCTCTTGCGTCTGATGGATGTGCAACCTCACCATCTCTCTGGACATGTTCCGCATGCCACCTCATCGACGCAGCAGTCCTCTCAGATTGATATAATCTTTTCAATCTGTCTGTAATTGGTAGGTACCACATCCTTTGGTACGGTACCCTATTCCTCCCACGGCCTTGCGGTTTGAATCGTGGTTTTTTGCAGAATCGACACTCTTCTAACTTGTCATCTTCTTTCCAGTAGATCATGCAGTTGTCGATGCAAACATCAATCATCTCCGAAGGCAACCCAAGACTATAAACCAATTTCTGAATCTCATAATAAGATTCAGCAGACACGTTGTCTTCTGGCAAATACTCTTTAAACAACTCCGTCCATGCATCCATGCAATTCTCAGGTAAATTATGATCCGTTTTAATATTCATCATCCTAGCTGCTAGAGACAATTTAAAGAGACCTTCTCTACAACCAGTGTAGATTGATTGATTTGCAGCATCTAGCATTTCATAAAACCTTTTTGCATCCAAATTAGGTTCTTCTACATTTCCAGTTCCATCAGCTATTGTTGTAGTTGTTTCTTAAAATGCACCACTAATCATATCTTGAACCCTATCATGATCTACCATCTGCTCCTGATCTTGATGATAATTATATTCATTATGCAAATGATTCGGTTCTTCACTATGATGAGCATCCTCAAAATTATTATTACTACTACTAGCTTCATTTCCCCCATAACCCTCTCCATGTTGATACCAAATGTAGTACTGTGGTGTAAATCCTCTGTTTACCAAATGCTTCCATACAGAAGAAGTCAGTTTGACTACGTGCAAATTTTGAATTCTTGCATTTCCGAAAGGGGCAGAACATATTACCGCTTTCCTGCGTGATCGGTGTACAGCCCGCCTGGTGCATGAATGTCTCTAGCCCGCTCAGAAATGCGTTCGTCACCCTCCCATCGGAATCTTTGTGCAAATACATCCAACTCTGTAACTCGTAAATACTACCGCCACCGGCCATTTTTTTCTTAGATTTTTTTTTGAAATCTTTTTTTTTGGATTTTTTTTGGATTTTTTTTTTTCCGTTTGTGTGCTGTGAGGAAGAGAGTTGTGGGAAATTACATATATATAGAGAAATTTTCGAGTTGGGTAGTTGAAATATAACAACGATTTTACAAGGAATGTTTTACAAGGATTTTACATGGTTTTAACATAATATTTACAACGACTTTACGACGAAATTATGTAAGTTAAAGCACATTGAATACACGTTTTCACCTAAATATAACGGTAACATGTTTCGTTGTAATGTCGATGTAACGATTACGACATATTTCTCATTCCACGTACTTTCGTCGTAAACTTACATGGATTTTACGACGAACATATTTCGTCGTAAATTTACATGGCGTTTACGACGAAAGTTGGACTCCTCGTAACTGCGTTGTAAACACCATGTAAATTTATGACGAAATATTTTCGTCGTAAATCTTCGTTGTTATGGGCACGTTTTCTTGTAGTGTAACTTGATACAATTTGATGTAATATAGGAAAAGATTATCTCTCTTTAATACATGCCGCTTAATTAATATTCGTACAATATTAATAATGATCAATATATGAATATCGATTTGGTTAGATAAGCTTCAAAATTGTAATTAATTAATTTAAATTGATTTTACCTGCAGTGGCAAAATATTTAAATAAAAATAAATATAAAAAGAAAGTACCTAATTTATTATAAATACAATGACTAAATGTGTAAATAAAATGAAGTACTAAAGATATTGTTATCCATGTTTCCAAACAATTCTTATTTTTACTGTTATTCATGTTTCCAAATAATTCTTATTTTCACTGTTATTCATGTTTCCAAGCAATTCTTATTTTTATTGTTATTCATGTTTTCAAACAGTATTAAAAGGTAATCCAGTGTTAGTAATATAGATTAATAAAATCTTACACTTGCTAGAGTAATCAATTGTTTCTCAGTTAATATATAGGAGATTATAATAATCACATAATTAATAAATAAAAAAACTCTTGTTTATTTACAATATATTTATGGTAAATAAATCATAATAATCACTTTATTTATTTTATATGATATATAATTATATTTCAAGATATTGACATAAATATGCAGTATATTTTAATATAAAGATTTATTATTGAGATTTCTTACTCATATGTTTTTATTAACATTTATATATTTGATGTAACAAAATATTTAAACCATTAATCTCAAAATTTTCCATGTGGTATTTTTCGATGCAAATTTCAAAATTAAAATATTAAGGTCTCAATACTCTTTCAATGCAAATTTCAACAAATTAACATATTTATGTATTTTTAAATGGTACATAGTTTAATTTAAACGATATATATACATATATATTATTTAATATGAATATCTAATAAATAAAAAATTATATTCATACGATTGTATGATCATTTGTAGGAGTATCAAAATGAGTAAAAGTTAATGGATCAACCTAAACCAATCCAAACCATTGATCTTAATGGATAAAATAATTGGGTACAAATGAATTAATGGATTAAATGGGTTAATAAACTTAGTGGATTGGGTTAAAATGGTTTGGATTGTAATGGATAACTAGATTTTGATACGCGCTTAGAAAGCGCAGGTTTGTTTACGAAATTAAATAACTTTTAATAAACTTCTATATAAAATAATATATAAGTTGGAACACATTTATTCGGAACCATGAATCGAACCATACCAAACTTAAAAAAAAAACGAAACTAAAATTGAATTGAATTTCATAAATAACCAAACATATTATATATCTCTTGAACCGAATATTTGAAACCAAACTGAGAACCGAATGGATACCTAAATTTTTAAAATACAAATTATATTCTTGCAAATATTAACTAAGCAATGTTTTGATAATAATGATCGGATATTGTAACAAAGATTAACTAATCAAGATATAAGAAATGTTTTTGTATTCGATCCGGATCTACAGTCGAACAAGTAAATTCAGTGGCCATATAAAATCAGAATTGGCTTATGTTCTTCATGTATAATTATATTTCTACGAAATGATATATTTCCACAAAATTAAGATTTAGTGAAAACCTATTAATTAAAAATTCGATAAAACTCGAAAATCTTCTATTAACCCGTGAACCGACACCGGTTTATCCGGAAAAAAAAAGTGAACATATCTTATAATATTTTTGAAAAATTAATTAAACATCTTCTATACTTTATGATAGTACATAAAACTGAATAAATTATTTGATTTTGTCATATAAAGTAAATTTGTTAATTTTTGAATTACGCATCAAGAAGAAGGTTCGTTTCTTATGAGTTATTTCTTTCATATATATATTACATTAATTAAATAAATGTTGTTTAGTCTTGTCCGATCTGTTTGGTCAGGTTTCAGAGTTCGAATGTTTTTTTGGTAAATTTGGGTTAGGCATTCTTTTGTTATGTTATGACCGGTTTAAGTTCTATAACCGAAGGTGTATATGATTGTTGGCTAACCAGTTTTAGTAATATACTATATTTCTATGAAAAAAAAGAAGATTTTCTCAAAGTTGATTAGTAATAAGGTTAACATATTTATTTTGCTTATTCTGGTTCATACGTGTATCTAGCGGGACCTCTAACATAATTATTATAACTATTAATAATGATCAATTAAGAAATAAAAAAAAGTAGTAATCGATTTAATTTTAGGGTCCCACAAATTATGTTTCTATAGCCTATAATAAAGGATACTTATATATTTGGTTAGTTATAACAAATTAGATTAAAAGGGAATAAGTCCAACAACTTTTTTTAAGTAGATTTTTTAATACTCTTTTCCTTTTAATAGTATAGATGAGTTATCCATAATCAAACCAATAAAAATTTATAACAAACAAAAACTAAAATCAAATATATAAACAAAAAATAACCAAACCAAATTTCTAAACTTATTTTTCTACACCAAATTTTATCTATTTTTCATATATATAACTAAAATTTAATAAACTAAAATTTAATAAACTAAAATTTAATAAACTAAATTTAACCCAATTATTCACATATACATGTATAAATTTGTTAACACCCGATTTTTCATGAATATAAAGCTATTATATGTTGACTTTTTTAATAAGCCAAATTTAATCATAAATTTTGCCAAAATTCTAAAATCAAGTTTTCCACCAAAACTCTAAATTGTATATTTTTTCCATCAAAACGCTAAATCTCATTTTCTCACAGAATCGACGGAATCATGTTTTCTTGCCAAAACCACAAAGTTTTGTTTTCTCTTCAAAACCAGAAAATCATATTTTCTGCCAAAACCAC
This sequence comes from Brassica napus, assembly GCF_020379485.1. Classification (NCBI taxonomy): domain Eukaryota; kingdom Viridiplantae; phylum Streptophyta; class Magnoliopsida; order Brassicales; family Brassicaceae; genus Brassica; species Brassica napus. Next base: position 21,297,442 of record NC_063452.1, read on the forward strand.
AAAGTCGTGTTTCCCGCAAAAACCACAAAATCGTGTTTTCCCGCCAAAACCGTAAAATTAAGTTTTCCGCCAGAATCGTAAAATCCTGTTTTCCCGCAAAAACCGTAAAATTGAGTTTTCCCGCCAAAACTGCAAAACCGTGTTTTCCCGCCAAAACCGTAAAATTGAGTTTTTCTGCCAAAATCGTAAAATTTAATTTACTGCCAAAATCGTAAAATCGTGTTTTCCCACCAAAACCGTAAAATTGAGTTTTCCCGCCAAAACTGCAAAATCGTTTTTTCCCGCCAAAACCGTAAAATTGAGTTTTTCTCCCAAAACTGCAAAATCGAGTTTTCTCGCCAAAACGGCAAAATCGAGTTTTCTCATTAACTTAAATGAGTTATAGATTGACCCAATCCATATGTCAAATGGATTGGTTAAAACCATAACCCATATAAGTTTGAAACCACTTGGATATGGTTTGGTTTGGGTTGGTTTACCCATTTTGACACTCCTAAATTCATTTGTATCTTGTTATAACAAAATAATTAAGCCTTTGATCACAAAAATTTCATAGGGATTTTTAACATTTTTTTTGTAATTTAAAGTCGTTTTAAAAAAATTCAAAATATAACATATAAGAAAAAATCTATTTTTTATTATATGGTTAATGTGATTGTTTAATTTCTTTTAATAATATAAAATTAAACAAAAATGAAGAATAATGAAAAAATTGATATCAAATCTTTATTATTCATAATCATTAATTGCCGTATATATGTTAATCATATTTGATAACTCTGTAGTTTTTATTTAAGGAAAAAATATACGCTTCTTATATTTTGGGTTAATATATTATTCTCTCGTAATTGAATTTTGGACCAATATTTTTTTCAATTGATTTTTAAGTTGTCACATAAAATTAATTTGCATGTAAGACTCTTTTGTAACTATTACAAAGTACTGGTTACAATTTTTTTAATATTTTTTTATTAATATAAAGGGGATTTGGATACAACCCCGATTTTTATTAACCTATAATTTATATAAATATTGGTTACTATGTTTGATTGGCCGCATGGGTCCACTTCCCAAAAGTCTTCCCCTGAATTATAATCGAAGTGTGGAAGACTTCCCAATTCTTAAAGTATTTCCATAGGTTAATCATATAACCCAAGTGTCGAATAAAAATTTGCAATTGTGAATAACTAGAAATGTGAAAGATAATAGGCTTGTTCATAGCTTCATATCACAGAAAAGTAAAAAACTGAGATCTCGAACGCGGTGAGACCAGAATCAAGTCATTACATGCATCAGAAACGATAAAAGTTCTTCTTACTAATGATTTTCTTTTTTCAAAAAGAAAAAAAACACTATGCATAACAAACAAATAAGACCATTTCCAACGCACCTTTATTTCTAACTCTATATTTTTTTCTAAAATAAAAAAACTCTATTATAGAGGTGGAAATGCTCCAATGTATGTCTCTATAATAGAGTTTCTCTATTTATAGAGAAAAATATAGAGATATGATATTTCTATCTCTAAATATAGAGGCAAAAAATACATTGAATTATTTTCACTTCTATAATAAAGATCTCTGTTTTAGAAAAAAATATAGAGGTGTACTTTGGAGTTGGAAATACTCTAAAATCAAAGATGACAAGATTTATGGAAATTCCATTTTTATAATTCTAAATAGGTTAATTTAAATACTCAGACAATCTTAGTATTGAAAGAAGCAACGAATACAAGTTGAGATTAAATTCTAGTTGTTGTATACTCCCTCAAATAACCCTTAATTAATATAACTCGATATCAACTTCCTCTAGATGATTTGATAGATCATCTTCAAGACTTCAACTAGCACCCCAAGCTAATTTATTTGTTACCCACGCAAAATTTTAAATTCGGGGCAACTTAAATTCGGCACACCTTAAGAATAAACGCTTTCTGTTAAAACGACATTTATTGGGGGAGATATAGAACACCTATACGAATTAGTGGATTACTAACGTGATTTAAGGGTTAAGATGATTTTAAGGGACACCATGAAGTGATATCGTAGAAATTTTCACCAGTCATCTAAATCACTTCAGAACCATTCAGAAATCCTCACATAAAATGCAAAACGCAAAAAAATAAACTAAAAATGTAAAACGCAAATAAGGAAATTGTAACATACTAGTAAAATGAATTCCACCTCTTTTTGTACACTCTATGGGAAATGAAGAACGACCTTTGTCTTAGACCTATACATTCAGCTAGCCAGTCTCCATTTATTTTCACTTGTTCTACTACTCGCTAGTCCCTTAACTATATAGTGTGAAACAAATTTGATCAAGATTCTTGTGCCGATGAATACTTCCTAGGACCACATGATTTGATTATTTCATGTTCAAGAAATGTACTTCTTTGGTTTAAAAAAAATAAGAAAGATGATACGACTTTAATTGTAACTAGAAGGTTTGAGTCAACACAGCGACAAAAAAGCGACAAAGTGACATCTTTTTTCTTTGTTCGCCGGCGTTTCTCACGGCGTCGGACTCTTCTTCCGATCTCTTTCTCAGGCCCTCTTCTCCTCATGGGGAAGAAAAAACAACCCAAAAAACCCTCTCATAAGAAACCCCGCAAGAAATCCCCCAGCAAACAATCTCCACCCCCTTCTCATGAAGCTCCTCGTGACCTAGATTTGAAGGAGACCTCTTCTCCTGTTGCTGCAGGTTCCTCCGAACCATGTCTGCCCAATCACCTTCGCCGAAAGCTGATCTGGCCAGTAAGCAATCCCCAGATCTGTTTTTCCCGATGGCTTCCTTAGTAGATGCGCCGCCTTTGCTCCGTCAGTTACTCAACAAGTCCCAGGAACCCAGTCTGGCGAGCCTGTGATTATCGCTGCTAAGGCCTCAGAAGTGGCTGACCCAGAAACCCTAGCCCCCAAATCTTCCTTGGTGGCTGTAACAATAACAGAAACGAATGCCTCCAAATCTACACTTGCGGCTGATGCCTGGACTAGTCTTGTAAAAGGAACATCAAAACTACTTCAGAAAAAAGGAGAAGCCTTCACCCTTCCATCGGGAGAAGCCTGTGTAAAAATTCCAAACCAAGTTATTGAGAAAAACCACAAGTCCTGGGACTGCTTCATCTTGGGCCAGTTCTACTCTGACCTGCCTCCACAAGGTTTGGTTCACAGTGCTGCAAATGGCATTTGGAGTCGTCACCATAGAGATATCACAGTGACAAAAATGGAAGGGTTCTCTTTCTTGTTCCGAATACCCAACGCTGCAACCCGTAATCGTGCCATTCATCAAAGTTTGTGGCAGATTGAAGGTCAAACCATGTTTGTGGCCAAGTGGGAGCCTGGTATCGTTCCGGTCAAACATGAGCTAACCTTTGCCCCGATCTGGTTGGGGCTGCGAATTGTCCCTCTTCAATTCTTCAATGAGGATAGTCTTGAAAGAATTGCAGTTCTTGTGGGTGATCCAAAAGTTCTTCATCCTGCAACTATAAATAAAACAAATCTGGAAGTGGCAAAGGTTTTAACACTCATCGATCCAAGGAAACCTCTCCCGGAAGCTGTAAATATGCAGTTTGACTCTGGTGAGATCAAACGCATCATTGTCTCGAGCCCTTGGATGTCGCCGGTTTGTGATCATTGTAAAGAGATTGGACATAGTATCAAACGCTGCAGGTCTGCTCCAAAGAATTGTAACACTTGTAACTCTTCAGTACATTGCTCTGCTGATTGTCCTCGGAAGCCTAATTTTGCTCACTCTAACAAGAAGCAGTACAAGGTCAAAGAAAAAGTGATCCTTGCGGTACCAAAAGAGCCTACAACAAAAGTATCCAACAGCTTCACCACGCATGAGGTACCCCTATCTCCACTCTAGGAAACAAAGAGGTGTTTGAGATAGGAAGTACCAGCAACCTTGCTGCGAAACAAAACATCACTCCTAAGGCAATTCCAGAGCAGAATGACGATGGTTCTCAGCAAACAGAAGTTGAGCATGACGCCTCATACATTTCTTCGAGTGAGGATACCTCTGACCCGAATCTTCAGGTTACCTTAGCTGAATTTACAGAAGTGGTGTCAAAGCGACATCGAAAAGGGAAATGGGGCAAGCGCCCCTCTCTCAATTAATTATGTGTACAGACTTTTTTGGGTGGAATGTCCGCGGCTTTAACATCTACAATCACCGAAGCGGATTTAAAAAATGGATAAAGGTCAATAGACCACTTTTCGGAGGTCTCATTGAGACGCATGTAAAGAAGCCAAAGGAGCAGAAGTTCATAAGGGACGTCCTCCCTGGCTGGAATTTTGCGGATAACTATGGCTACTCAGATCTTCGCAAAATTTGGGTCGTCTGCCATCCGACTGTACGGGTAACAATTTTGGAAACATCGCTGCAAATGATCACCGCTGATGTTCTTCTTCCTGACTCCACGGGGTCAATTTATTGTATCTCTGGTTTATGCCTCAAATGATGATGAGGTCCGAACTGATATGTGAAAGGAGCTTGTTGAGCTTGGCGAAAGTAGGATATCGGATGGAAAGCCCTGGCTGGTTTTGGGGGACTTTAATCAGATCCTCTCCCCAACAGAGCACTCTGCCTCCTTCACTTTAAACACTGACAGACGAATGAGAGAATTCAGAGACTGCCTTATCCAAGCGGATCTCTCAGACTTGAAATACCGAGGCAAAACTTTCACCTGGTGGAACAAGAGAAAATCAAATCCGGTGGCAAAAAAGCTTGATAGAATTTTGGTGAATGACCAGGGGCTCTCATCCTTTGGCAACTCACTGGGGTTTTTTGGTGAGCCTGACTTCTCAGACCACTCTCCATGCACCGTGATCCTGAACCCATTGAAGCAGCGAACAAAGAAGCCATTCAAGTTTTTTAATCTTCCGCTGCAAAATGAAAACTTCCTAAGCATTATTGCAAATGCTTGGTTCTCGATAACAGTAACCGGTTCAGCCATGTATAGAGTTTCAGTGAAGCTCAAGAAACTGAAGCCCATTATCAGAACCTTTAGCAGACAGAATTACTCGGGAATAGAGAAAATAGTGGCTCAGGCTCATGAAAAAATGCTGAAAGCACAAGCTAGAGCCCTCAACTCACCTTCAAACGCCTCTGCTTGTGTGGCAATTGAAGCTGAAAGTAAATGGAAGGTTCTGGCAGACGCAGAGGAATCTTTCTTCCTGCAGAGGTCTCATGTAAACTGGCTCCCAAACGGAGACGCGAACACCAACTTTTATCACAGAATGGTGGACACAAGGCAGTCAGTAAACCACATCCATTATCTCATCGACTCCCAGGACCAAAAGGTGGAATCTCAGTCAGAAATCCAAGATCATTGAGTTGATTACTTCTCAAAGTTATTGGGAGAACAGACTGATATGCCTAAGTTTCAGGAGGAAGATCTGAGCCTCTTGTTGTCGTTCATATGCTTTATAGAGGAAAAGTAGGCACTAGATATGATGTTCACAGCAGAAGAAATAAAAAATGCTTTTCTCAGTTTACCCAGAAACAAGGCGAGTGGTCCTGACAGATACTCCTCTGAGTTTTTCAATTCTTGTTGGACGGTTGTGGGTGGTGAGGTAACAGATGCAGTCTCAGAGTTCTCCAGATCTGGAACACTATTGAAGCAGTGGAACGCTACGACCTTGGTACTCATTCCTAAGATCCCTAATGCAGAGCACATGTCTGACTTTAGGCCCATTTCCTGCTTAAACACAGTTTACAAGGTAGGCCTGGAACGGATCGGGTATCCGGGCAATTTTAAGATATCCGGATCCGGATCCTTATCCGGCGGATCCATAATTTTACTATCCTTATCCGGATCCGGGATTCGCGGATATCCGGGTGTCGGATATCCTTCTAAATATTATAATATCCGGCGGATATCCGGATCCAGATTTGGATCCTTAAAATAAATAAAAAATAATATTAATATATATAAAATATTAACAATAATTTAAAAATAAAAATATATATAATGTTTTTAATTATTTCTATGTATAATATTACAAAATTTACATAAAATTTATATATACTATTATAAAAATGAAAATATATTAAATAAAATTAGTTTTTATATATAGATATTACTATTTTTGAAATATTTATTAATAAAATTTACGGATCCGGATATCCGGAATAAAAAATCAAGATATCCGGATCCGGATTCGGCTTTGACGGATCCAACATTTTACTATCCGGATCCGGATTCGGCCTCTCCGGATATCCGGATTTTCGGATCAGATCACGGATCGAATCCGGATCTCGGATAAAAATTCCAGGCCTATTACAAGGTAATAGCAAAGCTCTTAACCAAGAGGTTGGTCAAGGTGTTATCAAGAATGATATCCCCAGCGCAGTCTGCATTCATTCCTGGCCGCCTCTTAGGGGAAAACGTCCTCCTAGCAACTGAGATAGTCCACGGCTACAACCACAAGAATATCTCACGCTGTGCAATGCTTAAAGTGGACCTCAAAAAGGCTTTTGATTCGGTAAACTGGGAGTTTGTACTTGCTGTTCTGCATACCATTAGCATACCAAGCAAATTCTTAGGCTGCGTTTCACAGTGCATCACCACGCCAACATTCTCCATCTCAGTAAATGGGCAGTCTAGCGGCTTCTTTGAAAGTGAGAAGGGGTTAAGGCAGGGAGATCCTCTCTCACCTTACCTCTTTGTCTTGACAATGGAGGTTTTCTCTCAGCTCCTAGCCTCAAGATTTGAGTCAGGATTCATCCTATACCATCCAGAGACGTCTGAATTAAAAATCTCACATCTTATGTTCGCCGACAACATAATGATATTCTTTGATGGTGGTGGATCCTCGCTACATGGTATTACAGAGGCTTTAGAAGACTTTGCCTTGTGGTCTGGCTTGAAAATGAATCCTGCAAAAACTCAGCTTTATCATGCAGGTTTGACACAAGCTGAATCAACTGAGGTGGCTGTTTATGGTTTTCAGACTGGCTCTCTGCCCATCCGATACTTGGAACTTCCCCTGATGTGTAGGAAGCTCAGGATCTCTGAATAAGACCCCCTGCTTGCGGCAATAACTGATAGATTCAAGTCTTGGAGTGTTAAAACCCTCTCTTTTGCTGGAAGAGTGCAGCTGATTGGCTCGGTTATTGCAGGGACTGTGAACTTCTGGCTCTCAACTTTCCGTTTGCCAAAAGGTTGTATCCAAGAAATTGAGACTCTATGTGCAAGATTCCTTTGGACAGGTGACATTGAAAAATCTTCAGGAGCAAAAGTTGCATGGTCCACCGTCAGTCTCCCAAAACAAGAAGGAGGTCTTGGGCTCCGCAGGTTCACAGTATGGAATGATGTCCTCTGTCTGCGATATATTTGGTTGCTCTTGACAAACAGAGCTTCCCTATGGTCTTAATGGCACAGACACCACCACATTAAGGAAGCTACTTTCTGGGCGGTTCAACCAAGGTCTACGGATTCTTGGACTTGGAATACGCTCCTTGATCACAGGCCAATGGCGCAAAAATTTCTCAAGTGTCGAGTGGGTAATGGTGAGAACACAAGCTTCTGGTTTGACTCATGGACACCATTTGGACGCCTTATTGACTTTATTGGAACCAGGGGACCCTGTGATCTACGGTTGTCGCTAACAGCAACTGTCTCCACAGTCTCAAATGGCCAGTCATGGACACTTCCTCAACCGAGGTCTGACAGCGTTCTTGATCTACATATTCATTTAACTACTGTCACACCTCCGGTAGCCTCTGCAGAACCTGACACTTACGCATGGATGGTGAATGGAACTGACTGCGACAAATTCTCTTCAGCAAAAACATGGGACAGTCTTAGACCTCGATCAACAATCAAACCGTGAGCTTCCTCAATCTGGTTTAAAGGTTCTGTCCTGAAGCATGCTTTCACAATGTGGGTTGCAAACCTGAACAGGCTACCAACTAAGGATAAGCTTCTCAGCTGGGGTCTGAACATTCAACCGTCATGCTGTCTCTGTACCACCCACCCTGAGGGTAGAGATCATCTGTTCACCAGCTGCGGCTATGCGGAATTCATATGGCATCACATATTGGCGAAGCTGCACCGATCTCACTTGTTTTACTCATGGTCAGAGCTTATGTCTTGGATCAGACGGATCACCACAGCGTCTCCAACCCTCAAAATGTTAGCGACACAAGTCACAGTCTATAACATTTGAAAGCAGAGAAACAACTGCCTTCACAACGGTACCTATCTCCCACCGCAAACCATAGTCAAACTTATTGATCGGGAGATCAGTAACGTAATCACGGGGAGAAAAGGAAGAAAGCGATTCCAGAACCTAATGTCTCAATGGCTTTCTTAAATTTCTCTTGATCATTTTCCAAAATTGTATCCCCTTGTTTTTTATCTTTTTTTGCCAAGGTGATACCCTGCAGCTATCTTGTATATCTGAACCTTCTCATATTTATATGATATTTATATTCTTAACAAAAAAAAAAAAAAAAGAAATGAAAAAAATAATATGTAAGAGACATATGACCAAATACTTTGCATTGTGTATTGTTAACACATATGGGTTGTACAATTTGGGCTTTGATTTATTTTATTATACACTTTTCTTATGGTTTTTAATTTGTTATATTATTTGAAAGAATATCTTGAAAAAAATGCTGTTTTATTTTAGTGGAATAATATTTTAAAAAAAAATAGACAAGTAGAAAGATATCCCATCTTCTTCGCTTTGTAGTTTGTGCGCATTAATTAGTTCGTGGGACGAATTGCAACGCCTTTGACGACGAGACCCTTTTTCTTATCATCAGTCACGTGCTGAAACATGGTGAAAGTGATCTTTGCCGGCTTGTTTCTCGGCGGCGCCACAAAAACTCCGGCTAGAATATCCACCCAGTTGTGGCCTATGTAGTCCTTGAGGCTCTCATTACGATCCACCCGATTGTCGTCGCTCCCATCGTGTTGTTCCACCTTTAGCTTCAAGGTCACTGGTTGCTCCCATCCAATTGCGTTATCTTCTAATTTCACTAGAAAAACCGCCTCATACTTTGCTCCTGGTGTTAGATCGCTGGTGTCCTCATACGTTCCTACTATTTTTAGCCAATGAATTTTAATCATCTTGGCAACTTCAAGTTCCTCATAGCTGAAAACAATAATTACATCAATCAATGAAAATACTAGAGTGATCTCAGAATGAGGAAAAATGATTTTTTACTTTGGCGCTTCGTTGATAAAAATCCAAGCCCATTTTTGACTATTGTCATAATGAGTGATCTGTAGCTGTCTTGCAGGAATTATGGAAGGGACCATATAACCTCCTTGAAGAGTTACTTCTCTATCTAAGTTTTTTGCAGGAACCAGAGAAACTCCTTGTTTTTTCGCTTCTTTTTCTAGTTTCCTTGCAGGGACCATGGAACCTCCATGATGATTCTCTTCTCTTGTCGGGGTTCCTTTCACAGCCATATAATCCAGCAACCTCTGAATCTCAACGACTAATGAGTTTATGAATTCGTTATCAGTTCTGTCACTGTCATATCATAAAAGTGAGATATATTAACAAGCTTATTCTTTCAAGTCATTTGGTTCCGTGTCCTACAAGAAAGATTTATCTGCTTCTCTGACTGAAATCAGAATTTGAAACTTGCAAGATAGAAAAGCATAAGATTCTAGATGTATCTACTTGAATACTACTCACTCCATTTCATGAAAAGTATCATTTTTACAATCTTCACAGAAATTAAAGCTGATTAGATTTTATTTATATCCTTAATAATTATATTTATTAACCAATATTAATTTATCAATATTTTAACATTAATATTAATTGTAAAATGCTTTTTTTTTTAACAACATCACTCAAGTACTAACTAGAATCTTCAACCGATCTAGCAAGCCAAACCGGTGGAGTTGAAAATTGTAAAATGCTTTAATTTTATAAATAATTTATTAATTTTGAATTTTAAAATAATATTCTTTTTTTTAATAAGAGAAAGTGCCAAAACACCTTTTTTTTTTGTGAAACAGAGTAAACTTTTAAACTATGAAGATTAGTTGTATAACTGTATAAGTTCTAGAACTTATCCGCTATGCAAGAACAACCAAAAAAAGAAGTAGGTTCTACCTTTGTTCTGACAGGGGCATGCCTTTTATGTCAGGAACAGACACTAAAGCTTCCTCCCATTTCTTAGTTCTTTCTGGCTGGTGTTTATGTCTGCGCTGCATATCCCTGAACTTATCGCCAAAATCTTGTCGAAGTTCTTTCACGACGGAAGGAGATAGATTATAGAAGATGGGAATCACTCTGAGACGACCTTGATCCTTACGTTCCTTCATCTTGGCCAGCTCATCCAAACACCAATCCGAATCGGCGTAGTTCTTTGAGAAGATTACTAGTGCGATCTCGGACTCTTCTATCCTTGTAAACAGGTTCGCTAGGTCTGCACCCAAGAACTCATTCTCGTCTATGAAGACATTTATATTCGCTCTTCTCAAAGCAGGGTCCAGAAAGCTTATGAAGTGTTTGCGCACATCGTCTCCCCGGAAACTGATGAACACTTGCGGCCCCTTTAGGGGTTTCGCCGATGAAGAAGGAGCCATGTGAGAGCTTTTTCTTTTTGAGGGAAAGGGAGAGTTTTTGTTGATTGTTGTTTGACCTTTTGTGTTTTGTCAACTTGCTGTAAACGTAAAAGGCTAACCCAACGTCCTAATATAATTTAAATCTCGATGTAGTGTTAATATTTAAGTTGTCAACATGTAACTAAAAAAAAAGGATTAACAACTTGTCTTAGGAATTTGAATGGGTCTTATAACTTACGTCGACATCTCCCGTCAAAATCGAGTATTTCTTGGAAGCAATGGTTTTAAACCCGACCCGAACATTGAACCGGACGACTTATCGGGTCGTTGGGTCACTGGGTCGTTGGGTCACTGGATCGACCACGGATGAACCGCGGGTTAATAAATGAATTAATTTTATTATATAATAATATATATATATATGCTATCAAAATAAATATATAAAAACTAAAGTTTAATATTTTCTAAATGTTTTTTAAAACATAAAATAATAGTTTGGATATGTATACACTTATGTTTAAAAAGTATTTAACAAATACTTAACTTTAATTTTTATATTTTTATTTTCATTTGACATGTAAAATATCAAAAAAATAGTTTAGACTATTTAAAATTTTCTGTAACAAAGTAAGAGTTATGACATCTAAAAAAATCAAGATATAAAACTCACAAATATTTAAATATCTAATGTGAATAATAAATTAACTTCAAATTCAAAATAAATGAAAAGTAAAAGATCATTGTAATAAAATGTTAATAACAGAAATAAACTAACGCAAATCACATCAACTAATTTTGGTTCTCTCTATCATCGTTCACTTCATTTTTTTAGGTGACAGAGTGAAAAATCTTCATCAAAATCTAAAAATCACAAATATAAGGGAAAACCTAACTTCTTTTTTTCGCCAGCATCTAACTTTTTAATTGAAAACTTAGAATATAATAATCTAAAAACTAAAAAAAAGAGTAAAAGTTATTTATTGGTTCAACCAGTGGTTCAACCGGTATTGGGTTCCAGGTTTTAGTGATTTTTTTCGGGTTTTTACGGGTTTTTGTGGGTTTCTAAATATTGAGTTTTTCATAAAATCCAAACCGGATTTTTTCTGGATCACCGGGTTTACTGGTTCAACCGCGGGTCCGGGTCGGGTTTCAAAACACTGATTGGAAGACTGTTTTTTTTTTTTGGTTAAAACCTAGACTAATTTTACTTAACATTTGTTATGGGTAATTATTTTATTTGTTTTGTAATGGGTAAATTTTTGTCATCAATACCGAGTTATAATGAAATATAATCATTTCATGATGAAAAGATCAGAATTTAAATATGGACAAAACTTCAAACGCTTTCACAACTACGTTACTTATAATTGGCCACTGTGGAGTAAAAATACTCGGTTTTCACATGCTTTAGAAATTAATGATTTTTTCATGCCAGTTGTTTGATATTTTGATTGGTTGCATGTGTCTTAGTCCCTCAAAGTCCGTCCTCATATTATAATCCAATTGTTAAAGACCCAAGTCTCGAATTCATAATTTCAACATGCCTAAAAATTAAGAAATACCAATATCGAGAAGTGGACATGTTCACATCAATGGAGAATTGAGCTCTGGAACGCGGGGAGACCAGATTCAAGTGACACAGTCTGCCACTGCATACTTTACATACGATATCGTTATCTATTATAGTTGAAATTTATTTTACACAATAAGATACTAACGATAATTGTTTTGAGTCGTGGAGTTTAGGTTTCGACTGGGGTCAGGAATTAGTAGGATTAAACAGAATCTAAAGTCGCTTTGTCTCAGCCTTCGAGGTTTCTGCTTCTGTGTGTGAAGTCTGACTTTGCGGCGTTGTTCTAGCTAGGGACCGATCTAAAAACTTATTTAGGCTGTGGCACATAAATATTTAATTATAATAAAATAATTAATATAATACATTTATTATATTATATGAAATAAAATTAAAAAAGGAGATTAAACTGAAATAGTTTATAACATTCAAAACATAAAACTCTAAAAATAATTAAAATTCTCTAAGTTGGTTTTGATACTGAAGAACTTAAAGTAAATTAATCTTTTATCAAAAAAAAAAAAGAACTTAAAGTAAATTCTCTAAATTAGCTTTTTGATGTTGATACAGATTGTTTTTAAATTATATTTCCATAGGTACCTAAAAAAAATATATATTATATTTTTAAACGATAAACAATGAGAAAAAATATTAAAGATGGTGTCATAAACTTATTTAGAAGATATGGCGGAAAAATAATTTTTATAAATAAGAGTCCGTACCTTTGATTATTGTGAAAATGGTAAAATAAAGAAGTTGTTTTCTACAAAAACTTTTTTAAAACAGAATCACGTATAATTCATTGAAGAAGATTAGGGTTTCTAAATGTTAGACTAATGATTATTTGGGCTGTATAATTAAAAATTGTATCTAAAGTTGGTTCTCATTTTTGCTGAGCTGTGACACATATTTTATTTTCAATTGGCTGTAATGCATTTCTATTTGTTGTAAGTGGGTGGGGCATGTCACCCTTTTCTGTGGTTTAAACTGAAGAAAAACAAAAATTTAATTTAGCTATTAAATTATTTTTTTTTGTCACAATTTAGTTATTAAATTAAAATACAAAATAAGTATGTGGCAAGTGTCACACCTTCTTTAGCTGTGGGTCCTTCCCTGGTTCTAGCTATCTCCGAAAATTACCAGTTTGTTCAAGAGGATGTTGTTTATCACCCAACGGTTTAGAGCACTATTAACCCTAGCACCCCATTTGGGGTGCTTAATTTTTTTTTTTTTTTTTTTTCTCTGATTTAAAAAAAAAAAAAAATTAAAAACGAACCAATCGCGGGCCGTAGGGTCCGCGATACACGGCTAACACCGGTGCTTAATTAAGCAGAAGAAGCACATGTGCTTAGTTTTTGTGTGGATTCCACCCACTATTATATTAATTTTTTGCTATGCATCCCGTTCAAAGCACTCCCATTAATCCTGCTCTTAGAGCTCTTTGCTAGCTCAGATCAAGCTGCGTTCATGGTTCAGGGTCGACCCTCTTTTCTACTTGTCTCTCTAGCAGTGGGGGAGCGAGAAAAAAAATTTACTGGGGGAAAAATATAAAACATAATTCTATTCAAATTATCCAAAAAAAATATAACATGTTATATAAATTTTACTGAAAATTTGTTGAAAGTTTACCAAAAATATTTATTGTAAAATATTTAGTACAAACATAATCCGTGAAAATGAGGCTATAGCTTATGTTAAAAAAAAATTGTAATCATTATTCATAATATCATATAAAATAAAATTGAAACAATTCTTATTAAACTATTTTTTTTAAACATCTTATTACACTGTTTATAATTTAAGCTTTATACGAAATTAAGCAAAAATGAGTTTCAATAGTTTTAAAATCTCAATTTTTACAATAGCCTAACTATGTTTAATTCTGATTTACTCTCATATTTAGATTACTATATGCATATCTATTGAGTGATATAAGTAAACAATGAATAAAAAAAAGATTTATTAGCCATCGTATTTAACGGACAAATCTAATTATACCTAAAAATAATTAAATTACCTAAAACAGTGAATGAAAGAAAAAGTGATTGGGGCAAAATAGTTATAATGAATGGGGTCAATATTAAATTGCCTTAACAATTTACATTAGGTGTAGTTATTTCTGTTGACAAAAAAAAATGTGTAGTTATTTCATGGGGGGGCAGCTACCCTCTCCACCTTCAACGTACATCAGCCCCTGTTCTCTAGCTGTGTTAGAGCACCTCCAACAAAAAGTTTAGGAAGAGTTTTAACTTTAAAAATAAATAAAAAATAATCAAAATTAGGAGAGAGAACAAAGTGGAGTTCTTAATAAAGACTTTTAAGAACCGTTGAGTAGGTATGAGACTTTTATCCGAGATTCGGATTCGATCCGAGATTCAATCCGTATCCGATCCAAAAATCTGGATATCTGGAGGGGCCGAATCTGGATCCGGATAATAAAATGTTGGATCCATCAAAGCCGGATTCGGATCCAGATATCTTAATTTTTAAGTCCGGATATCCGGATCCGTAAGTTTTATTAATAAATATTTCAAAAATAGTAATATCTATATATAAAAATTAATTTTATTTAATATATTTTCATTTTTATAATAGTATATATAAATTTTATGTAAATTTTGTAATATTATACATAGAAATAATTAAAGACATTATATATATATTTTTAAGTTATCGTTAATATTTTATATATATATATATTAATATTATTTTTATTTTATTTTAAGGATCCAAATCCGGATCCGGATATCCGCCGGATATTACAATTTTTAGGAAGATATCCGACACCCGGATATCCGAGAACCCCAGATCCGGATAAGGATAGTAAAATTATGGATCCGCCGGATAAGGATCCGGATCCGGATACCTTAAAATTGTCCGGATACCCGATCCGTCCCAGACCTACTGTTGAGTACAAAAAAAACAGATGTCATTTCAGTATTGTTTCATTGGTTTAACGAAACCTAAACATAAATAAAATAATTATAATAGTAATATTTTTTTTCTTTAAGAAACTTGCACGGGTCCAAACCGTAAATGGTGCTCTTACCAGCTTCCAACTTGTGTGATTGGTCTTCATTTTGGCTTACGTTCTTCTTCAGTTTCTATGGGAGATTTGAGAGATATTCAAGAAGATTGGATCATAGGTGAAAGATAGACTTTAAGTTCTATGGTTTAGTTATAATTTTGTTGTCTCCGGTGTTGTCTGGCTTATGGCTCCGGTTTGTCCGGCTTCAGTTTGAACTTTGTAGTATCTTTGATGTTTAATATAAATCCATAGATGAAAAAAGTTCTCAATCCATTTTCTATTTCTCTCTTTTCTTTTTCAATGAAATGCTTAAATCCTCGTTTATATGGATTTACAAGCAAAAATAGATTTTTCTTTTATTCTTATTGTAAAAGATACATTTCTTTATCCCCACAATAACTAAACTACTTACTCTACTTTATATTAATTATATTAAAAACTTTATATGATAATTTTATCATTGTTATTTTGAAATCCACATTGCATAAGTTTTGGTTTCATATATGTTTTTCTTTATTATTTGCATAATTTTATATTAATAATAAAAATAAAATATTATTTACTGTTTTTATGATTTTGATTATTAATTTACTTTTTCAATATTTAAAATAATACCAACATTTTTAACTGCCAATATCTCTACAGCCATGAGTCTTAAACGAAAACCCTTACCAAAGATTGACTAATCTTATAACTATTTTTCTCAAAGATTTTCTCCACTCTTTATTATTTGCCATTACTTTCATCTCATGTAGAACCGGAAAGGAAAAAAAAAAGAAAAAGTTGTAACTGCCTAATATTTTTGTCAATTTTTTTTTCTTTTTTTTTTTCTTTTTTTTGTCAATTTTGTAGTTGAGAACTGGATATAACTTTTATATTCAAGGTAAAACAAATCATATTTTTCTTCTGATTTACTTTTTTTTTTGTAAGGATTGATTTGGAATCAAATCCTTTAAGAAAAACAATTGTGTTGTTTTAGGTTCTAAGTATTTATTTAAGAGAAAATCACATAAAAACTCTCAAAGTGACTTTCACAGATACTTTAAACCTTCAACTTTTTTTACCAGCATTTAAACATTCAACTTGACATCTTTATCACAAAAAACATTAAACTTGGCTTACTTATTCATCAAGTAAAAAAAGTGACTCTAATGGTTCATTTACAAGTAAAAACTGATGATATGTGAGTTTCAAATAAATTCAAAAATAATAAATTAATAAAAAAATTTATTAAAATAAAAATGAGAAAATAAATAACTCTTCAAAAAATCATAATTTTTTATAAAGAGTTTTTTTTAAAACTAAAAACATTCAAATAAGTTTTATAAATTGTCTGAAAACTGATTTTTTTTAAAAGATATCAAGTATAATTGTTGACTTATAATACTCAAAACAAAAAAATTCAAAGCTTAAGAAATTTTATCTTCTTAAAAAATTCAAGTAATAATTTATAATAAATTTAAAATTTGTTATTACATGAATTTTAAAAAAAATTGAAATTTTCTCAAGGTTTATTTTTTTTTTCTTTTTGAGTATTATAAGTTCAACACTTTTACGTGATTTTTTTTTTAAATCGATTTTTTAATTTCAGACAATTTATAAAAATTATTTGAATATTTTTTGTTTTAAATAATATTTAAAAAAAAAAATTGAACTTTTGTAAGGATTATTTATTTTCTACTTTTTTAAATTTTCTGATTTTATTTATTTTAATAATTTATTTTGTATTTTTGGAATTTTTTAGAAACTGACACATCATTAGTTTTTATCTGTGAATAAATAGTTTCGATCACCTTTTTTACTTAATGAATAAGTAAGTCAAGTTGAGTGTTTTTTGTGATAAAGATATTGGATTGAAGGTTTAAAATGTACGTGAATGCCACTTTGAAGATTTTTATGCGATTTTCTCTTTATTTCAGTGATCTTCCGCTGCGAAGAGAAAGCCCAGCTCAGAATACGTAGACGCCTTGGTCAACGGAAAGGCACATCCATTTAATAAACTTAATTACGTATTTTTAATATTAATAAAAAAATTTAAGAAATAATTAGACTCAAAATATAGTTTTTCTTTTGTCAGCTACCCAAAATATATGGTCCGATTGATAATGGCTGTAACTTTAAAACATTTGATGTAGAAAAAAATTTGTAGATTTTTTGTTGTGGTTTTAGATTTTATTGCTTTAAAATTTTATAGAAAGTTTCAAAAAATTGCTCTGGATTTTTGGCTCTACAGAGCACTTGTACAGTTGTAGGTTATTTCAAGAACCGTGATTTTGAAATTTTTATTAAAGTTTGATTGTTGTGAATTTAGTGCCGTAAAAATAAATGAGGCTGTGGACAACACCTACGACGAATATCAATCACACCCAACTATTCATGCATCGGGAGCGTGGTTAATCTCTCAAAGCAAAAGCTATGGAAGTGATTGGTTTGGCTGTTGTAGAATACTTCTACAAGCAAAATTTTCTTTACAGCCAAAAAGTTAAACCAATCATGCTCTAATTTTTTTAAAACACTCACAACCCAAAAGGCCAAAACTAATAAAAGATTGTTATAAGATAAACTTTGAAATGATCTTCCACTTCTTTACCAACTCAAGCACTATGATCATCTATTCATCAAGCACTATGATCACCCACTCATTTACCAAATCAAGCATCATCTTTGTTATTTTATGTATTGTTGCTCACTATAAATATCATCACTCATCTCACTCTTTTGTACACCAAAAACAAGAACAAGAGTTTATAATCAAAGAACCATTACATCTTCTTCTTCCTTATAATAAACTCTCTACCTTATACTAGTGTTATTTGCTTCCTACGGATATCAAATTCTACTCTTATTTAAATTTTTCGATACTATAAATTATAAGTTATGTCTTAACACGTTATCAGCACGATCGTTCTGCAATTCGGTAAAATTTATTGTATCATATATACTCTGCTATAATGGTCGGTATACCGCCTGTACTATTATTTATATTATGTTATAATGGCTGGAATACCGCCTATATTATTTATTAATATTTTAATTAATTTATTGGTCGGCCGAGCCGCCTTATATTCTATTTATTGTTAACTGGACGACCGAGCCGCCTTTATTTTCTGTTTGTTGTTAACTGGACGGCCGAGCCGCCTTTATTTTCTGTTTGTTGTTAACTGGTCGGCTGAGCCACCTTATATTTTGTTTATTGCTAATTGGTCGGCCGAGCCGCCGTATAATTTACTTATTATTCTGCATTGACCGGCTGAGCCGTCGCATAATTTATTATCATAACAAAAATTATTTATTCACCATAATTTTTATTTTTATCAAAATTTTATGAAATTTAATAGATTTGATTGATCGTTTAATACGATATTTTCAGACTGATTTTTAGTGCACTCGATTTAACCCCAACGGTCACAAAGAAAATTTTTCAAAAATTTTCTCTTTCTCCAACGGTCATGAACAGTGATTTTCATCTATAAATACAACTCATTTTCACTCCATTTCATCATCCAAAACATTTCATCTTCTCTCAAAAAAAAAAAAAAAAAAAAAATTTCAAATCGCTCTCCTCCGATTTTTTCATTTCAAGAAAGATGATTCGCGCACTTTTGTTTTTACGTGCCATTTTTATTTTTGTTTCTATTTATGGTTTATTCGTTGGAGAATTTACTCCGAGTGAATTTAAGATGAATATCGGTTTAATTTTCTTTACATCGCTTCTCCTTGTAATTGCTTGCATGATTAATGTAAACGGTTTTTAAATTATGAAGTTCATAATAAATGGTTCATTTTAAAATTGCGAAATTCTAAAAAAAATATATATATATATATATATCAACGCTTGTCTATATGTAAGAATAATAGTTATTTGATGAATTAAATTTTGCTTATTATACTTTAATATTCTTCATGGTTTAATGGTATTAAGGAAACATACTTTATGATTCATGGTCTAACATCATAAAAGAAATTATTTGTAATCGGTTAGTTTTGTAGTCGATTAGTCTTTGGTCTAATATCATAAAAGAATTTGGATTATATGTTGATATTTACTAATGTAATGGCCATGTTTATATGAGCAAAATTTAAAGTTTTCAGGATTGTGTATTCTCTCGGAAAGATATGTACAAGTTATCAGCCAATTCAGAAACGTGAATAGCTGAAACTTTCATCGCCGATATACTTCTGTTTATAAGATAAGTATTTTATGCTTTATATACAAGTTTAACAAACTTGATTAGATAAATCAATTTTCATAAAGTTGGCAGTGATATAAATTTGTTCATTAAATTGATTGATAGGTTAAACTTTGTTAAAAAGCATGAGAGTAATAATATAGTCTATATAATAATTACTATGAAAGTTTTATTTATTTTCTGATATAATAAGACACCTTTGTTAATACATATTTATATATATTTGAAATATTTTGATTTTATTACCATTTATATTGAGGATTTTAAGTTTAAAGTTTCACTCTAAAAGATCCATAAGTTTTGGAGAATAATATATATAAAAAATGTATTATCACCTGAAGTGATTACCTAAAGCTCATTTTGTATTTTGCATTTAAAGATTACAAGATCTGAAGTCTGTAAATAAAGCCAACTATGTTAGATGTTAAGTTTAAAAGTAAAATTTCTTCAATAAATTTTTTATGATGCATATATATGAAAAACTATCTATTGATAAATCACGTCTAGTTGATTATGATTCATTCTCCTGAAGAGAATATGACATTTATACCCTTTTAGACGTGAGCATTGGTCAAGAAAATGAACATAAAAGTGGTTTTAGACGTAAGCATAAATGAGGTCAAGGTCCAAAGAGTTTCTTTATAGAACTCATACTCTCACTTAAAGTTGAGAAAATAAACATGGTAATAAAGAAAAAAAATTCTGAATTCATCTGAAGATGAAAGAAAATTTATTGTGTGTACAATACAAGGTAGTAAAAACTTATAGAATGCTTAAAAAGAGGATCTATATGATGCTCCAGAAGTGTACATAGTATTACTGCACATAAAAATTCAATTTAAAGTTCTTAAGAATACAATTTAAAGTTCTTAAGGTATTGTATTTTTATAAGTATCAAAAGTTAAAAGGATCTACGAAAAATACATAACCCATGTAGGATATAGTGTTGATTAAAAAAATGAGATACATTTTTTTTTGATGAACCTGTAGTATTATCATCTCGAGGGGAAGAGTTAACAAATCTCACTTTTTATGATAAGTCAAACATCCAGAAGATTATGTTTACACTAAAACTAAGATTGATGAATTTTTCTCAAAGTAAATCCATGAGATTTTGAGACACTTATGTTGAGACAATAAGCAAACGAAATGATATATACATTTCAATCAGAAATAATTCTCAAAGCAGTATAAGTATTTTAGAGAAAATATCTACAGCCTCTTATATATTGTACTACACAAAGATTAGTATAATGAAGATAAATGTATAGTAAACTAGAAGTTTACATTTGGCATGAATCAGTTAGACCATTTTGGTTCATTAATAATGCGAATATATAGGTCATATGCATAGTCATATAAGAACCCAAAGATTCTTCCGAATGATTTGACATATGTTGCTTACCCATAAGATAAAAGGGTAATATGGTTTTCACCAGCCAAAATAAGATATTGGCATAAATAACGAAGATGTTAGTGGACTGATCACCCACTATGCATTTTTATAATATTGGTGAATTCACTTCTTAAAGTCTTTAACGAATATAGCACATTCACTGAGATAAGTGCTAAACATTTTGAGCAACACTGGTTCGCATCAAGCCAATAAATATTCACTAGTTCTTCCCATCATTGGTATAGGATCATAAACCAATCATTTTCATCTAAGAATGTTGGATGTTGCTCCGCCACAGAGCTTCAAATGAAGATGTGTTTTCAAATGAGGTTGGAAATATATGTTGGATATAAATCTCTATTGACACTTAAGAATCCAGAGTCATCCCCGAAAAATATAAGTAAGGCTATACATGAATTCTAAAAGTGAGTTAGTACTTCCAACATAAGGGGGAGAAAATAAACAGCTGGAAAAGAAAATAAGTTGAAATGAATTATCATTGATCCTCGGGCTAAACACAATGTGAAATAGAAGTCCAAAAGATAATTCATTTCAAAACTTACTAAAGCAGTTGCCAGACACGACCCATATAAATATAGTGATCAAGTCACATATACCAGCTGTAAATGTTCCAATAAGAATAAATGTTCTACAAGAACAATATCAAACTGCTAGTCACGCCTGCAGCGTGGTAGACAGATTGGTTCCCAAGATAAATCCTCGTAAATGAAAATGAGCATATATTGATAATGGTCAAAACGAGGCAATATAGTTTTGTATGATCTCCCGAAGAGAAATTAAACATGACTGACGAAAATTCAGGTACCTGAGACAAATGAAGAGATCTCAATAAGTTATGTCATGTATGAAACAAAATGGAACCGATAAGAAAATTGACGTCGATGATATTATACATGCAAAGTAGCAGTTGATATAATAAATGAGAAAGAGGATCATGAAAGAAAGTCTATTGAAAAGTGTACACAAAGAAATGATTGGCCAAATCAGAAAGATGCAATAGACAAAGATATAAACTTCTTGTGAAATAGAGAAGTATTTGGACCAGTAGTCCATACACTAAAAGGTGTAAAACAAGTGAGATGTAAATGAACCGTTGCACACAAAGAAGGATCAATATGAAATTAATTGTGAAGAGACATAATTTCATGTGGTAGATGCAACTAGTTTCAAGTTCCTTATAGTCTGGTAATAAAGGAAGAACTTGAATGAAACAATCCACTTGAAAAATGTTAATCCCTGAAAGTATAATCCATGAAGGATTGATGATATCAAAATCATGTTCCCGGGAACTCTGTATATTCGATCGAATTGAAACAAACTATTTTATGGGATATATGAAATATTATAAGGTTAACAAATGTATCCATTTGTATTTATCAAGAGATTATAAATCAATAGAATCATGATTTGAATATAATCAAAACTCCTGAAGAGTTATAGAAAAATTATGTTTTGGAAGAAAACTTTTGACAATACCATATTGTTTTTATGTATTCTAAACTGGAGATCTAAAACTGAGATGTTATCATAAAGATCCTTAAAGTATTTTATTTAAGACGCTCGTATATGTTTGGTCCTGAAATACCATACGTAAGAGTGTTATTTGAGAAAATTATTAATCTTTTTCATTACTGAAAGATGTAATTTCATATGAAAAGAAAGAAAATCATAATAGTAACTTCTATAGTTACAAATGAATAATTCGTATGTACGAGGCGAATCTCTAGAAGATTGTATGTAAGAAATTTGGTTTGAAATCCAAATAGACCAATAAACTATTGTCTAAGTCAAAAGAGAATTATGGACAAGAAGTCTAAAGGCCCTAGATATCATAATAGAAATGAATAGAGTTTATTCTCTTAAGCTCAATTCTCTGAAGAGAGTTGATTGGAATGCATATCCTGAAGATATTGTTTCCAGGGAAAGAAATATGATAGTAAGTGTGGTTGTACTCTTTTTCCTTATCATGTTTTTTTATCCCATTGGGTTTTTCCATGACAAGGTTTTAACGAGGCAACAAAGAACATACAAAAGGTAGACACCCAAAGAGAATGTTACAATTTGAGAGATGAAAATCTATCATTGTTCTAAAGGTTCTATGACTACTCATTCGAGGGAGAGCTTACGTAGTTGTACTCTTTTTACTTTTACTACGGTTTTTCCCATTGAGTTTTCCATGACTAGGTTTTTAACGAGGCATTACGTAATACAAGATGGATGATCAAGGGAGAGTGTTATAAGATAAACTTTGAAATGATCATCCACTTCTTTACCAACTCAAGCACTATGATCATCTACTCATCGAGCACTATGATCACCCACTCATTTACCAAATCAAGCACCATCTTTGTTATTTTATGTATTGTTGCTCACTATAAATACCATCACTCATCTCACTCTTTTGTACACCAAAAACAAGAACAAGAGTTTATAATCAAAGAACCATTACATCTTCTTCTTCCTTATAATAAACTCTATCCCTTATACTAGTGTTATTTGCATCCTACGGGTATCAAATTCTACTCTTATTTAAATTTTTCGATACTATAAATTATAAGTTATTTCTTAAAAATGATGAGTTATTGGGTGCAGCAGCATTATTTTTTAAAGTTTTGATTTCGTTTCTTTAGGAAAGCTGTAGCAAATTAATTACTTTTGTCTTTTTTTTTTCTTTTTAATATAAAATTTTGAAATCTTGTCAGAAAAAAACTCAGAAAAAATAAAAGAACTTTTGTTGAAGTTTGACTGTGTATATATATTATAATATATTATATTTAAAGGTCAATATTCAAATTAACATATATTTAACGGGTTTTGCAAAAATTACTCAAAAAATAGTCAAATGCAAAATTAATTCATTATTTTTTTTGGAATTTTCATTTGCCCTATTCACCATAAAAGTTCGAATTATTTACGAAAATACCTTTAATGTTTTTTTTTCTTTTCGAAAATGTTTGTTTTACTCCTTCATCCCCGTCTTTCTCTTTCTCTTTTATTTACAACATTGACATTGTCATCAATACACCAATCACGATAAACAAACAATTTCAAGTTCTAAATGCAACTAAAATTAACATCTACATTTTCATCTTCGTTGGTTTTTTTATTTTCGTTCTGACTGCAAAGCGCCGCTCCACACTGTTCGGTCGAATGGCCTTTGCGGTCATGAAAGACGCAATATTTGCTGAGGTCGTATGTTGAAGATTTTTGCGGCGAGTTGTTTATTGCGTAGGAATGTTGCCCTTTGGTCGCTGGTTCTTTAGGAGCGGTTGGCTTTTTGGCTGCATTATTCTTGTTCGCGCTATATTGCTCCTTTAAGGCTGCGACCTCCTCCCCGTGGGTGGCGTAGTAAGAGGCTCGGTGTAAGGTGTCATCCAACGAGATAGGTGCTCGTACTGCCAATTATTCCCTAAATTTGGATGAGAACCAAACGTCATTCTTCGATGCTGCCAAGGCGACGACCTCGTTTGGATGCGAAATCTTGGCTTTGATTTCTCGGAACTTGTTAATGTACGCTCTCAACGGCTCGGAAGGCGCTTGCTTGAGATTCCAAATATCTGCCTCGGTAACTCTTGTTTCTATGAAGACTGAGTACTGTTTGAGGAACGTAGATACCAACTAGGTGAAATTGTCAATCGAGTTTTCTTCTAGTCCAGCGAACCATTCGAGGGCGGCTCCCGTGAGGTTCTCGGCGAAGAAGTGGCAGTAACTGGTCTCTTTTTCGTCGTCGGTGAGGTGTGCTCTTGATATTGCTAGACGAAAGGCTCGTACGTGGGCCTTTGGGTCCGTGTTTCCTGCGTATTCGGGGAATTTCAATTTCCCAACATGTTGCAGCCTCACGCTGGCAATTTTGTTTGTAAATGGAGTCCTTCTTGTTTCCTCGATGACCATGTCGATATCTAGGGCAGAGCTCGCTGCCATATGTACGATGGCATGTATCATTTTGAGCTCGGCATCGTTCCTCTCGATATAATTCTGGAATACTCCGGTTTCACTCGGGATCCCTAGGTCTTCCCTTTGGGAGTCGATATTGACGGGGGCGCGAAGGTCGTGCCTCCAAGCTTGTTATGTTAAGTTATAGAATCCTGCTTGATGGAGGGTCCTCGTGGCGGATGGAGTTCGATTTTTGGGGATCAAATGGTTCGGCGACGGGATCCGCGTTCTCGGTTCCCCTTGCCTTTCCGTTGATCTGTTCTGGAATTGGATCGGAGTGCTTCGCGGACGTTGCAGTCCAGTGTCGATTTCGTCCAACCCATTGTAGCTTAAGATTCGGTGGGTCATGCCCTGCGGCAGGGGTCGTTGTGAGTTTTCTCCCGTGTAGCGTCCGGATCGAGCGCTTGGGATCTCCGGAGTGCCGAACAAATTGGCGTTTTGAGGGTTCGACGTTCCTCTTAACGGATCTAGGGGTTTTTGATTTCTTTCTCGAGTGTTTGCAGCTCCATACTCTGCGAGTTCCCACTCAGCCTGGTCTAGGAGGTTAGTGAGAGCTTTATTCTCATCTTGAAAACATTCTAATGGAACTATGTTTCTTGCTATGAGCAAGGCGAGAGCTGATCTAGTGAGATTAGTAAGCCTTCATTCAACCTGCGCATAAAGCTTGACTAGAGCGCGTCGATCGATGGTGCAAAAGGTGTATCGATTGATATCCCCATATGATTATCGATCGACACTTTCTATTGATTAAAATAACGAGAGTTGAGATCATTAGATCTAGTTAATAGACAAGTCAATACATGCGAGAGCTGATTGACTAGTTGATTTAAGTAGTTGAGTTTTATATTATCATGCATGCAACTCATTAGGCATCTGTAGGATTATAATCCAAATTTTCCTGAATAAAAATCCTAAGTCTAGCTATTTCCATTTTAAGCACCAAAACTCCAAACCTGCTATTGAACAAATACTTGTTCATTATAAAACTGCAATTTACATTTAAAAACTCTAAAAAACATTCTTGCTTAACAAATCATATTAGATTCATTAGGTTCCCTAGCTCCCTATGAATTCGATCCCAAAGTACTACAACTCGACCTCTTATTTGAGAGAGTATAAATCACTCCTTAGGGTAATTTGAGTGGTATCAAATTTGGCACCGCTGCCGGGGAGCTTTGATCGCCTATTTTGTCTATTTTTTTGTTAAGTTTCTGACATAAATTTTTTTCTTGGATTTTCAGGTACATGCCCAGCAGTACCAGAAGCAACAAGGAAACTCAACTGATATTCTCATCAGATCATGCAAGTTTGAAACGCTCGATCCGCAAGGAAACGCGCTCCTTATCGACGACAAAAACACTTCCGTGTTGCTCGACTCTGCTCAACCACCATCGACCCAGACACCAGTCCCGTCGATTGATTCTCTCTCACCCCTGTCGACCGACAACACAAACGTTCTGTCGACCGACATCTTTCACCCGACATCGATCGACATTCCATCTCAGACATCGATCGATACTGAGCCTCGAGACATGGTTGTGCCTTTGATACTTGTTCGGGACAACAATGGAGACCTGCATGACCAGGAGGGTTATATGCGTAATGCAGAAGGTCAGAGGATATATGCTCAGGGGGCTGCAATCCCTGAGCCTGATGCTACTGCTACAGGTATTACCTTACCTGTAGATGAGGTTGCGCAACCCAAGACGTTGGCTGATTACAACCGTCCAGATCGATACTACACCAACAGATCAGCCATCCTTCCTCCCACCATTGAAAGGGATTTTGAGTTGAAAGCGCAGTACTATACGCTTGTGGGACAGCTACCCTACCATGGATTATTCCACGAGCATCCTATGGACCATCTGGAGGGTTCGAGGATCTGATTTCTGCTATTAGAGTCGAGGGAGTCTCTGAGGACTACCTGTTATGCAAACTCTTCAGGTACTCACTTGCTGGAGAAGCTCTGCATTGGCTCAAGCAGTTACAACCAGGATCTCTTAAATCCTGGAGCGACATCAAGAATGCATTCTTATGCAATTTTTTTGATGAGGCGTGTGCTGAAGACTCGAAGAGCAAGATTGCTACATTCACTCAGGAGCCTGTAGAATCATTCAGAGGCTCTTGGATCAGATTCAAGTCTTACCAGAGAGACTGTCCACACCACGGATTCAATGAAGTACAATTGCTCTGTACTTTCTACAAAGGCATCGCGGTGCAGTACCAGATGGCTCTTGATGCTTCCAGCAATGGAAACTTCAACACCAGGAATCCAGAGGAGGAAGTCAAAGTTATTGAAAACCTAGCATCCAGCAACAACACCAAGAACACTGGTTTTGAGAGGAAATGATCTGCCACCATCCTTGGGAATGATCAGATGGATGAGGTGAAGGCAAAACTAGACAGTGTTCACAAGCTTCTCAGGAAGCAGGTCAGCTTTGTTGAAGATGCAGAAGGTGTAGAGGATAGAGCAGAAGAAGAAGAGGTGAACTACATTGGTGGAGCTGTATTCAAGGTTCTGGAAACCAGGGTGGAAACAAAAACTCCTATGGAAATATGAGCAACTACAACCAAAACTCACAGTACCAGAAACCCTACAACAACAGCTACAACAACAACATGAATTTTGGAAGTTCCTACTACCAGAAGCCACCGCCGCCTACTCAAGAGAGCAAGATTGAAGAGATGCTCGATAGGGTTCTTGAGGCACATCAGCGAATGACAGTGGACTTCAACGGGAAGATAGATTCTGTCTACACCAACCTGAACACAAAGTTTGAGACTTCGAGCACTCATGTGAAGAAGATGGAGATGTAGGTTGTGCAAACAGGAGATGTTGTTATGAGGCAGGAAGCTTCAACAAGAGGAGTAGGAGATGATGTGATGAAGCACCACGTGAATGCCATCATTGAGAATGATTTTTGGCAAGTGGTGAAGGAAGAAAAGCTGCAAGAAGGTGATTTCGAGGTAGAAAGTTTGATGAGTTTTGGTGGATCACATTGCTGTCGATCGACGCCAGACACCGAACATCGATCGATATACACCAACACAAATCGATCAACAAGAACTCCTGAGCATCGAACAACAACACCTACGGAGTCAACCGCGTCTTGCAATGCCGTGAGGATTTTAACTCACGAGGAGTTCACAGCAAAACACCCACATCCGCACAGCCCTGATAAAGTCCGAATCGATCGACATGCCAACAACAATATCGATCGACAGTCAGAGGCCAACATCGATCGATAAACTCCAGCGCATATCGATCGACACTCAGAGGCCTATATCGATCGAAAACCATCACCGCCTATTGATCGACGAGCCCCTATTACCTACCGAGTGCAGATGCCGAAGATAGATGTTGCACGACTTAACGCACTCAGGCAAAAACCCAAACCTTCAGAACAACCACCAGAGCCTGTCAGGACACCTTCAGATGATGAAAAGGATCCTATGGAAGAGGATAAGGTTTCTACTGGAAGAACCCTAATGATAAGAAAGGAAAAACTGGAGAAACATCTGAAGAGGGGGGCTAATGAAAAAGAAAAAGAAGATTTCCAAAAGAGAGTCTTCAGGATTCCTCTACATAAGCCATTCGAAGAAGCTTATTACACCCACAGATTGTGGATGTTCTTCAAAGAAACCAGAGAGAAAGAAAAAGACATCAGGAGAATGTTCTTTGAAGCTAGAGAAAAGTTGAGGATGAGGATTACATTGAAGAAGAAGAGTGATCCTTGGCAATTTGCAATACCATGCACAGTGAAGGGTATTGAATTCCCACATGCCTTGTGCGACACAGGAGCATCAGTCAGCATCCTACCTAGGGTTATGGCACACCATCTGGGTCTGCAAGTGGAGCCTTCGCAGGAATTGTTCACTTTTGTGGATTGTTCCCAGAAGAACTCAGGAGGAATTGTGAGAGACCTAGAGGTAAATATTGGTAATGCTCTAGTTCCAGTTGATTTACATGTCTTGGATATCAAGTTAAACTGGAACTCTTCTCTACTACTTAGGAGAGCTTTCTTGTCAACAGTGGGAGCAGTGTGCAACTTGCAAACCAACCAGTTGTGTCTAACACTCATCGATCCTAATGCCCACTACGACCCTATCCCAGTAAAGAAGCCACAGACGATCCCTAGAAGAATCAATGATGCAGGAATCATTGTAGCTTGCCACTGTGGAGCCGAGTACGAATCTGACTACTCGAAATCGATCGACACTCATCCAGTTACATCGATCGACACTCATCATCAACAATCGATCAACACTCGTCCTCAACAATCGATCGACACCAACAATGCCACGTTGATCGACAACCGTCCAATACTGAAAACCACTGTAAGTGAAAAAGATAAATTAGATAACCAGTATCTAACTCCAGACGAATTTGGTATTTTCAGGGACCCTGATGGCTACGCAAAAGCAATAGACGACCGCACACTACACGTATCTCGAAACGATATCGCATATATCTTTCAGACAGCCAATGGAGCAAACAATCTGTTCATGCATCAGCAGCGCAACAATCCAGAACAGAAGGCTACAAAGGAGTCATATGACACAGCTGGTGGCATAGACAATGGCTTCATACAGCGATCTCGCCATACAACTCATCCATCGATCGACGTTGACGCCCCAACATCGGTCGCCAGACAGCCAGAATTCGGCAGAAGAGCTTATGATCTCTATGGTAACAGGAAATTCTACTGGGAAGAGAAAGATGAGTATGAAGTCTACAGAGACGACAGATAATTTGCCAGAGATCTAGATGGACACACCATTCCTGTTCACAACAAGGATATCAGAAGACTTCTGGAAAGTGCTTCAAGAGATGAGCCAGCCTACATATGTCTTCCTGAACATGCTAGCTCATTCACACAGACAAAGTTGGTACCAGAGATCTACACCAAGGACGAGATCAATGAGATGTTCTATGGAGTCTGTGGTGAACATGAGAGGAACAAAGAAGCTTTCCAAATGAAGCTTGATGGTATCTACTATCCATTGAATGATAGTATCAGTTGGCTAACTACTTGCATGGAGGAGATGAAGCAAGACATAGCCAAAATTCAGAACGCGACCGACGTTGCTCGACCTCCATCGATCGACAGAAGACAACCACCATCGATCGATATCAGACCACCTCCATCGATCGACATTCACAATCACACACCAATCGACAGTGATACAAACCGAAGCCGGCTAGTACCAAAGATGACATCCGACATGTCCAACACACATTACCAAGGAGAGGAGATCTCAGCTGACACTTATGCCGCACTTACCAGACATCAGTTCAACCTTGAGAGTCTTGGTGAAAGATTGCAGAGGATTGAAAACACAACTGCAACAATGAAGGATAAATGGCGCAGAGGAGATGAAGCAATGAGAGATTTCACTGGTACATGGTTCAACAAGAGCAAAGAAGAGATGGATACTTGCTTTCCAACAAGTCCCAGTTCTCAACATTACTAGCCAAAACCCCTCCAAAGTCAAGCTGAATGACTATAACAAAGCGCTGAGTAGGAGGCAACCCACTATTAGGTAATATTTATTAAGTTTTTATTGATATAATATTTATGTTGGTTTTTAATTATTGCATGTCATAAAAATAAAAATAAAAACAAAAGGAAGAACCGAGTAGACGATTACCATCAGTATCGACCGACGCGAACCTGTCGACATCGATCGACATTGTCTTACCTGCATCGACCGATATCAACATCCATACATCGGTCGACATTCATTCCGGTCTGGTAAATCGTTCTTACTTGTTACATTGAGTCCTTATGATTTATTTCCAACCAAAACTCCGACTGAATTTACACTGGGGACAGTGTTGTTTAAGTCTGGGGGGAGGTTTACTGATATTCACTTACTTATTAGTCTTACTAAAATGTTTTCAAATTAAGTTATTATTGAGTCAAGAAAGAGATTATGAACTTGTAGATTTTGCTAGATATCTAATCACTCTTTAGCACCATTCTAGATTTACTGATTGCAGATAGTACTAAAGATACTAAAGTGGATCAACCTGTCAACTATCCACTCTTGCTGAGATTGTTTTGAAGGAACCAAAACTGACTTCCAACACTAAACCTGACACAACTGCTTGTCTTGGGGTTTGGTATACATGAGATCAGATTTTTCAAACAAATCTGGAAAGTAAACCCTTGTGTATATAGATTTATCACCCTTTCTCTCTCTATTTTCGAAATATAAATTAATATATATATATATATATATAATATAGAAATTTATTAGGAAGGAATTCGAACAGGACTTGGTGGCTACAACCATTAAGGCTAGCTTCATAAGAATTTCATAGGTAAATGATTAGAACAGGACTTGGTGGCTACAACCATTAAGGCTTGCTTCACAAATAATCCTAGGATATATGTCAAAAAGAAATGAACAGGACTTGGTGGCAACCACCATTAAGGCTTGATTCATGGAAGCATGTCCAATCTTGGTCAATGATCTTGCATATAAACAGACTTTGACTAAGAGAGAAAATTAGTAGAGAGAGAGGATAGAAACTAATGTTTACATGCATGTCCAGATACTTGTTTGAGAATCCTTGCATCCTGTGATCAATACTCCCAAGGTAAAGCCTTCACTTTTATTTTATGCTAAGAAATGAGGTTGGTAGATGGGTAATGAAAGACAAGATTTGCTAAGTTGTTGGCTAAATGAATTTGGTTGCTAAGCTAGGATATGATATAATGTGCTTTTGTGATTAAGACTTCTTAGATGTGGATTGCAATATTGTTGAGGTGATGATTCTAAGTTTTAAATCATGTGAGTCTCTGCTGTTTTTAAAACCTCGTTCAGAGAGACTGTCTGTTTGTTTTGCTTGAGGACAAGCAAAATGGTAAGTCTGGGAGTGTTGATAGACTATGGATTCGACTCATTTTCATCCATAGTTTATAGGTGTTTAATTTTTACTAATAATTATTATATTATAGAGTCTATTTATTATATTTATAAGATCATGAGTGTTTTGGAGATAAGTGATGATTTTGGAGCATTTTGGAGATATTTGGAGCAAGCACCCGAGATGACCACCGAGCTCGACAATCGGTCGATATTGGAGAGTTAGAATCGATCGATACGCATGACATGGTATCGATCGACAGCGAAGCGCGCAGAAAGCCCGTTTGGTCACAGACGACTTGAAGCCCAAGACTTCACCATTTTACAAGATTGCCCCTGACGAATTTTACCCTAATTATATAAGCTTTGCCGCCATGTTAATTAGAGGCAAAGTGTGCTTTCATTGTTTTACTATTTTCACAGCAAGGTTTTTAGGATTTTGAAAGATTGGAGAGAAGATTCAAAGTTAAAATTTGTGATTGGAACTCCATTGATATCTATTTACTATTCTAATGAAGTTTTTATACTTAACTGCTGTTATGAATTGCTTAGCCATGTATGAGTAGTTTCATTGTTAGATTTTAGGGTTTAAATAGGTTAGGAGAGATTAGCCCCAACTATAGATTGCTGAGTTGTGATAATCATCTTTAGGATTGTTCATTAATGCCCGTGTCTAGATTAGCTACCTAGAACCTGCCCTTGGAATGATTGATAAAAGCGAGAGCTTTATTCTCATCCTGAAAACATTCTAATAGAACTATGTTTCTTGCTATGAGCAAGGCGAGGCTGATCTAGTGAGCTTAGTAAGCCTTCATTAACCATGCGCATAAAGCTTGACTAGAGCGCGTCGATCGATATCACACTTGAATAATCGATCGACGGTGCAAAACGTGTATCGATCGATATCTCCATAGGATTATCGATCAACACTTTCTATTGATCAAAATAACGAGAGTTGAGATCATTAGATCTAGTTAATAGACAAGTCAATACATGCGAGAGCTGATTGACTAGTTGATTTAAGTAGTTGAGCTTTACATTATCATGCATGCAACTCATTAGGCATTTGTAGGATTATAATCTCAATTTTCCTGAATAAAAACCCTAAGTCTAGCTATTTCCTTTTTAAGCACCAAAACCCCAAACCTGCTATTGAACAAACACTTGTTCAATATAAAACTGCAATTTACATTTAAAAACTCTAAAAAACATTCTTGCTTAACAAATCATATTAGATTCATTAGATTCCCTAGCTCCATGTGAATTCGATCCTTAAGTACTACAACTCGACCTCTTATTTGAGAGAGTATAAAATACTCCTTAGGGTAATTTGAGTGGTATCAAACACAACGACGTAAATAGTTTCCAGTAGGTAAAAATAGACTTTATTGATGAATAAGATCGAAAACAATGAATTGAACTAGATCGAACGATACAAATGAGATCGGTAAAGAAAAGATCTAAGATTGGGATGAAAACAATGTCGATGTATGTGTGTAGCTCACTCTAGGGTTTTCAACGTGTGCTTCTTCATGTCCGTTCTCCTTCCTTTATAGTAAGTCGACCTCGTGACCTTCGTAACTGCTCCGCGATCTTCGTCTCTTGTTCCGCGATCTCCGGGGCCTCGAAGTCTTCGTTTCGGGCTCGATTGCTTGCTATGGGCTTTAATTCCTCGCGGCCCATATCTTTGATCGCAGCCTATTTATGTACTGGCCAAAATTGGGTCCAACAAAGTACACAAACCATCAGACTAAACCAGACTAACTGGAAAATTTGGCGCCCTTTATATTAGTATGTTCTCTGACTTCCAAAGTCCATGCTTCATGGGCTTTAGCCCAGAACCGGGCCCTTTGTGTTTACCATCTTTTTGTCCTTCTCAAATTTCTCCAAAAGCCAATAGAATCGACTGTAAGTTCTTGAGATCCCTTCTCGATATTTTTCATGTAAAATCTGTTTCTTATCAACCTGAAACCCTTAAAAGTTGGGTGAATTGAGAAAACTCATGGCATATTATTTGATCAGAACTTTTAATATGTGTTATTTCTATAATAAAATTTAGGGTTTTGTCTCGTGATGGGGTACGTACGATAGAATAAGCGCACTGCTGGATTGTTTGATAACTCAGATACTCTTATGGCTTCCAACCAGATATTCTATTAAGATAAGCGTTCTATCAACTAGATGGAGAAATCTCTGGCTTGAGTGTTAAGGGTTCTTAAAAAAAATTATTAAACATTTTTTTATTGAAGTTAAAATTTATTTATTACATAAAATATAGTTAAAGATAATATTTTAAACATAGATTTTAAAATAAAAACATAAAAAACATAAAAATAAAGATTACTAAAATAAACGATAATAATTTAAAAGAGGTTCTTATAAGAGTTTATTAAACGTTTTTTATTAAAGATGAAATTTATAAACAAATGTAAAGAAAGCCTTCAGAGTGCGAAACAAAACAGGCAAATAGAGCCACCAGACAAGAAGACGCAAGTAAAAACTTAAATAACATGTTTAGTTTTAGAATCTAGATGCAATAACTGAGAATGAGTGAGAGGATCCCTGAAGAGAATGAAATGGCCAATATAGAGCGAGAGTTACCTCAATATTCCAGTTCCACAACCAACATCCATTACAACAGAGCCAGACATGAGACTAGAATTCTTCAAAAGTGCATCCCTGTAAGCGTCTGTTCTAACCTGTGAAGGAGAATACATCAAACAGTTGATAAACAGACTCACACATTTGCAAGTTAGTTAATACTGGAATGATTCCAGAAATATAAAATGCATTTTACCTTATCACTTATCATCTCCCTGTGAATGCCGAACGAATTATAAGATCCAAAATAATTCTCATTCACCTTCCTGATGCTCCTACCAACTAGCCTCGCATCACAAACTCTTGGTTCTTTACCCTTCCTATTGACTACCAAACCATAAGCAGAACTTTGTTTCAGGTCATCGCAGTTTGAGATAAGACTAACATCCTTGCATTTGTCATTGTTTGACACTGAGCTCTCCCCTATAGCTTCATCATCAACAATGCTTAAATCCCCAAGTTTCCGCAAATCCTCAATCAAATCCTCTCTGTCTAACGCCTCTTCTTCATCTTCCTCCTCCTCGTCATCTGCAAAGCTGTACAAAAGCGAATCCTCCTGCAAGAAGGGCTTCAGATACTTCTCTTCATCCCAAGGAAAGTTCACATCTTTGGCTTCGGGATGACACTTCCGCAAAGCTTCCCAGCTCCAGCATTTGTTCTCAGCCACCTAGTTTCATTAAAGGAACAGACTTTATCAAAAGAGCTTAAAACTTTGAATAAAACAGAGCACAAGAAACAGAGAGATTCACCAATTTTATTAAAAAAACTTGCAACTTTGCATAAAACAGAGCACAAGAAACAGAGAGATTCACCAACCTGCGAGCGAATATAGTTGATGAGCTTAAACGAAGCGTAGAAGTCCAGCTTCAGTTCCTTTCTAACTCCATGAAAATCGAACCCGTGGCTCAGACGACAGTGCTCGAAGAGTGAATCGCAGAACAAACAAACGAAATCAGATTCGAAGTCGTCGTCGTCCTTATCAGCTGCTTCCCAATCTCCCCAGTCTCCATCTTCTGAGAAGTTCTCTTCGTCGTCGTTCTCGCTGTAGTTGGGAACACCGTCCTTCACCATCTTTGTTTCCGCCGCCATGAGAAGTTGAGAGTGATAACCCAAAGAACGGCGCCAAGTCCTGAAGAGAGGGTTTGCGATCAACGATCGGTTTGAGAGAGTTTGGCCTTCTTCTCTCCACATCTCTCTCTCGGACGTTGGATATGGATGTGCTTGACTCTGATGATGTTGATGAGGGAGAAACAAAGATTCATTTGGTTCGATTCAGATTGATGGGTTTATTGATAGTGGATGATGATAACGACGGCGGCGAGGTTTTAATTCCGCCGACGAATTTCTCGATGGTGGAAGACGGAATATACCGATCTGGGTTTTCTCAGCTCGAGAATTTCGCTTTCTTATC
Organism: Brassica napus; assembly: GCF_020379485.1. Classification (NCBI taxonomy): domain Eukaryota; kingdom Viridiplantae; phylum Streptophyta; class Magnoliopsida; order Brassicales; family Brassicaceae; genus Brassica; species Brassica napus. The sequence goes on from NC_063452.1 coordinate 21,333,011, forward strand.
GACCCTCAATCTTAAATCCATCATGTAAGGATTCTCCCTTTCTTTCTCTATGTTGATTCTGAATCTCCTGTGATTTTTTTTTTCATTAAAAGAAGACTCTTTAGAATCTTCCAATGTAAAGATTCTCTCTTTCACTTTCATTGCTTAGTTGGATGATAAATATTGTTGTTGAAATTGAGCTGCAGAAAGATTTGATTACACAGATAACTGTTTTTTATTTGTTGGGTTTTATGGAAACAGTTATCTGTGTCCTGAACCATACCCTGAGGAGAATCTTCGAGTCTCTTCAATCCAACAACATCAAGCTTTTCAAGTTCGGTATCCAAGGCAAAACGGTATGGTTTCTACTTTTTTACTGTGAATTGGATCTTATCAGCTTGTTCCTCTTTGTTCCCTTTTGTTGGCTTAATTTTATATCATGGTTATGTTCTAGTTTGATGCTTTTGCTGGTGAAGACAACGAAGAGTCAGACAAATTGGGAAAAGCCAGGTATGGATCCTATGCTCTCTGATATGCAGTGGCTGTGAAATTGTAACGTTGCTTTCTGTAGCTAAATTTATGTATGCTTTGTCTTGTTAAAAGGTAACTGCTACAAAGAGGCCAAAGAATAGTGCTTTAGAAGTTGATTTAGATTTTGAGCACAATGCCAGGCCTCCTCCTGTAATCACAGAAGAGGTCACAGCCTCACTTGAGGATATGATCAAGAGCCGAATCATTGAGGTAACTACTCAATTTGTGTTTGTGCAGGATTCGGTTGATTAGAATGATGAACTTAGGAATAGGGTGACTAAAGACACTTTTATTAGAATCAAACAAAAGGTTACAAGATTAACGGGAAATAAGGAGACAAAATCAAAAGTTTAAACAACAGGATCAAGAGATGATTAGGAAACCCTAGATCTAGCCGCTTCTGTGTGTGTGTTCAAAAAGTCCTCTTTTTCGTTGTCTCCTCATCCCCTCTTATAGTGTCCTCGTCCGTGATGCCCTAATCGTGTCGTCCTTTGGGCCCTGTCGTTAAAGGCCGAGTATGCGGGCCTTGGTACTGTTCTCTATAAGCCGAGCATATTTAGTCGGCTTAACTGATCGGCTAAAAGTACTCTGGGGTCGAGCCGACATCTTTAGCCGCTTAAGCCGACTAAACTGGTCAAGCTTGTCGGGCTAGGGCCTGTTATTCGATGGGCCTTGTGGAGGGATGTTATCCATCTCCTACAATAAGTCCCCCCCAGTTCACTTGTGAGCGGCGTAGCGGTCTCAGTGAATTTGTGGGTCAGGTTCGTTCGTATATCAGGTCCTAGCGTGTTTAGTCGCACGCCGTTTTATTGACGTTTCTAGTCGCTTAGAGTAGTACTTCTTCATGATCTGCTTTGCTCGACGAGGTTTTTTGTCACGAAGGCACGTTTTACTCGGTAGGCGAATTACCCCGATATAAGAGCTCAAGCTTATCTCATCGGTTTACGTTAGAAAACCGGTTTAGACCGAAATCGGAGATTAATTTCGGTCTGGCATCTCGATTAGAGATCGGTTTGAACGAGAAACTGAACCGTCGCGAGTAAGCCTTTGGGTATTTAGGCGGCCTTTGAGGCCCATTTAGGTTTCTGTAGACCTAATGATTGCGCTTCGGAGGATGTGCCCTTGTTTTTGCTATAAATAGGCTCCTCCCTTTCGCTTTCGTCATTCTTCTCTGCAAGTTCAGGTATTCCGCTTTCTCTCCCTTCTCTCTACTTTTACTTTCTCTCTCTAGGTACGTTTCTCCTTACACAGGCTCGTGGGTATCGTCTGGCGGTTGTAGTCGTCCCCTAAATCCAGGATCATGCCTCTGAGAGGTCGTTTGTCGCGAGAAGAAAAAGGGAAGGGCGTCGCAGATTCTCCGAGTCCGACCAGAGATGCACGGGTAGCCGACAGTCCACCGGATGATTTCGACTTGATTCATCGCGACGCTCTTCGGGATTTAGACAATATGACCCTATCTTAACGCCTTTTGGTCGCTGATGCTCATAAGATGATCCGTGATGAATGCGCGGATCGCGTTGAAATCGGGAGCAGTGACGTGAGCGTTAGCGGCTCTGAAGCATCTAGCCAAGCCTCAAGATCTTTGAGACGAGCAAGTCGGGAGATTCCTTTCGACCAGATAGACTGCCGTCCCACGATCTATCATCCTGGCGGGATCTTCGAAGAACTCGGCCCACTCCCGTCCGAATTGCTTCGTGACCCGCGGGCTCAGTCATGGGGGAATGTCTTCGATTCTTGCTCCTCTCACAAGACGGTGAGGGATTTATTGAGGCGAAGTGGAGGTGCCGGCATTACATACATCATTCCTTCCAAGGGACAGCGTCCGTGGTCGCCTCCGATTGGCTATCAGTGTGTCTACGAGTCCTATTTTGGAGACCATACGAAGCTCTGGTTTCCAATTCCCCGACTGATCACGTCGTACGCATTCCGTCGGGACATCGCCATCTGTCAGTTGCTTAACAGGTCGCTGCGCATCGCGGTTATGCTAATGGTGATGGCAGCGGAGATAGACGTTTCGATGAGTGTGAGAGTATTCGAAGAGTTAACTTTTACGAAGGCGGAGCCACATGGAATATTTTCAGTGAAGATGCGCTCGAGCTACAACGTCTTGGCTGGGCACCCGAACAAGACGAAGGACTGGCAGCGCTCATATTTTTACGTCAAGTCTGAGCATGCCTTCTCGGAGCCACCTGGGGACGACTACCGCGTTCTATGGAACAAAACGCTTGGTAGATAGTGTTTGTTGTCATCATGCCTTATTCGAGTATTCTAACAGCGTGTTTCTTGTTGTTGCAGTTCGTCACCCGAATACGATCGCATACCCGGAGAAATTCTTCGAGAGTGCTCAGGCGATCGCGGCTCACAGCCATCTCCGTTGGCCTGATCTTAGTCGAGAGTGGATAAAACGTCAAGAAGCTCGGATTGCTAGAGGTGAGTTCATCGGTCTTTCTCCAAGAAGTTCTATCAATAATTTAGTCTCTCTTCTTTTTCTTTTTTACAGTTGATTGGGAATCGAGACTTCCTGTTGTACTCGGGCCCCGTAAGTCGCGTCTGTCCCTTTTTACTCGGAAACAGCAGAAACTTCTAGACGAAGCTAGAAAGATGGACGGAGTGCCGGATTTGAGTGCATTGTTGAAGGGGAAGCTGCAATTGCTTTCGAAGAAGTCAATTCCTGCCGATGTGCAAGGGTCGACCAGTTCTGACGCAGGTCGAGCTTCCAAGGAAGGAGCTCCTGGTTTAGTCGACAAAGACGTTGGGGCGGAGCCTCCTGCCTCAAGTCCTAAAAAGAAGAAGAAGAGCAAGAAATCCAGGAGGAAAACGACCGAAGAGCTTCCTCTTGAAGAGATAGCTTCTCTCGACGAAACCTCCGAGGGTTTGGAAGCAAGGAAGGAAGAGAGAGGAAGGAAGAGACTTTACGAAGGGGCTACTTCCTCCATTGATCACGGCGAGGCGCCGGCAGTAGGACGAGAAGGCGCTACAAGGGGTTCCGTCGAGTCTGACCGTTCCGAAGCGGCACCTGAAGATCGTCCCAGAAAGAAGAAGAAGAAGAAGTCCATCGAGGCAGAGCCGCGTCCTTCTGATGTGGAGACGGGCTGTTGGACCCGAATATGACCCTCAAGTGAGGTACCGATAAGCGTGAGCTAGCATGTGGGTTGCGATAAGCCCATCATAACAAAGGGAGCTGAAAGCCGAGCTGACGACTGGACCTGGGAGACATCATAGCAGAGGTCATGACAGAAAGTGAGCTAACACCTTAAGAGACTCGGTCAAGAGGAGCCTAAAGCGAGCTCCGTAATTGAAGCCAAATATCTAGGAGAACAGTTGAAGGTTGCCAACGAAACCTAGACTATATAAAGATGGAGAAGATAAAAGACAAAGAGATCTTTTTTTTGATAGAGGAACTTTTGTACTAGATTAAAAGCATTACATATTCTTTAATCATCACAAGATATATTCCTTTGTATTCATCATCTTTCAACTCATCAATAAAATCATATTCATTCTTCAAGTTTATTTACGGGATTCAGCCCACGATTCTCATTCATCTCTCTTGACCTAACCTAAATCTAAGAAGTGAAACCTTGTCTCTCACAATTGGCGCCGTCTGTGGGGACAAATAATCGAATCCCTTTCTCTAAAGCTTAAAGGATGAATCCATTAGACGGAACGAATCCATCTAACCCCGATCAATCGAACCAGAGCAATAGCTCACCGAATCGCACTGCTCCGGGGGCAAATAACCCGAGAGCCTCCGGAGGGACCAACTCTGGGTCCTCAGCCCTCAATAACCCATCGCATCAATCCGCTCCGAACCAAACGGAAGATCAGCTTTCTGAGATCCGTCGGATGATGCTCCAGTTAGTGGACAAAGCTCAAGAGACCGAGCGAACGGTGCAACAGTTAGCCGAACGGCAGCAACAGTTCGAAGAGATAACCAGATCTCAATCCGCAACGACCCAACCGTCCGTCCACCAGGGAAGAGGAGTCACTTTCCATGAACGGTTAGCTGACCCTTCCTTCCCTAGAGAGCGCCTGAACTTCTCCCCTGATAGCCCAGGTGCAGAAGGGCAGGAACCTGCTTTCCGAACGCCTCGCGCTAGGACAGCTCCTGCGTTTACCCCTCCTATCACCAGCACCATGGGGAGCAATGTAGCTACAACTAGCTCCATGCCTGATCGAAACACCGGTGGGAGCACCCGTTTGCCTCCACCGCCACCTCCTTCCGGGTCTGGAGCAGGAACCAACATACCGTCCGGGGCCAGAACATCAGCTTCAGTGTTTCAAGCTAGGGTTTCAACCCCAAGCACAGACGAATACCAAAGAACGGATGCTGATCCTGCAGCTCTCCGCACTAACCTCGCTCGGAGCCTAAGGACCAATGAGCGACCTATTTCGCCAGCTAGCTGGGAAGACGACCGAGCTCGGTCTCACCAGGAACCTGCTCGCCGAGTATCTGATAATGACCCAAATGTCCTTCCCTTCGAGGGACCTGACGCAATTCGCAGGTACATGGAGCGAACCCACGCAGCTCTCCAGAAATTGGGAGCTCAAGTTCACAAGGTAACGAGCTCAGCTCCCGAAATCGAGAGCTTAATTGAGGAGACTCGTGGAACTCCGTTCACCGATAGAATTGCCAACTCTTACATAAGAGATACTCGAAAAATTAAGATTCCTGAATACGATGGGAACGCAGACCCAAAGGCCTATTTAAGAGCCTTCCGATTAGCTATCGTTAAAGCTCACTTCACAAAGGAAGAGTGTGATGCAGGATATTGCAGAACATTTGCCGAAAACCTGATCGGAACAGCCTCGAATGGTTCTCCAGCCTCGAGCCGAACTCTATAGACAGTTTCGATCAATTGGCTAACGCCTTTATGAAGCAATATTCAACTCACATCCTGAAACAAGCGTCTGAGGCTGACCTCTGGAAGATCAGACAAGGACTGGAAGACTCACTGCGAGTCTACATCGAAAAGTTCAGAGCAGTAAGAACTAAACTCTCGAATCCCAACGATCAGGTAGCCATTGAGGCTCTTAGGAGAGGTCTCTGGTATAAATCAGGTTTCTTCTCGGAGCTAACGCTAAATCCCCCTCCAACCATCGATGACGCCCTCCATAAGGCCTCTAGATACATTACCTTGGAGGAGGAAATGGCAGCATTAGATAAGCTCCACAGAAAACCCCAGAGTCACCCGAAAGGCGAAGCCTCCGATGGAAAGGGACCTCACAAAAGAGGTAGCTCCCGAAATAATCAGACCCAGGGAGAACATTCTTACGTAGTCGAGGAAGACAAGGAAGAAAAACCTGTCGCCGCGACAGCTAAAGCCCCCTGGTCCAAAGGTTATGACGAGAGCAAACATTGCTCTTACCACGATCGAAAGGGACATTCAACCGAAGAATGTTGGGACCTCCAACGACAACTGGCTGCTAAATTCGCAGCCGGAGAAATAAAAGATGTGGACCTCAAAAAGCCACAACCTTATCAGAAGAGAGGTCCCAGAGATAGCTCTCCAAAACGCGAGAGGTCACCTGAAAAAGAAACAGACTCACCACCCCCAGCTCCCAAAAAGAGAGTCGATATGATCCTTGGAAAGTTTCCACAAGGAAAAAGCCTACAAATCGAGGCCCTCTTGAGTAAACCACCTCCCCAATCGAGCCCTGGCTCAAGGATCGATTACATCCTTGGAGGGTCCGGTGTGTGTCAAGACTCCGTTAACTCTATTAAAAGTCACGTACGGAAAGCTGTGTCAAACACTCAGTCCAAACCGACCAAGCCTGAGTCTAACACTAAGATCTCTTTCTGGGAGAGTGAGACATTAGACCTCGATAGACCTCACGACGATGCCCTTGTCATAACATTAAATATAGCAGGGTACGAGGTACCTAAGCTCATGATCGACACCGGAAGCTCCGTCGATCTTATTTTCTACAACGCACTAAAGGGAATGGAAATAGACGACTACGAAATTGTCGACCAGAAATCCAACCTCGTAGGTTTCTCAGGTGAAACAGCCACCTCATTGGGAACAATTAAGCTCCCAATTATAGCTGGCGGAGTCATGAAAATGACCAACTTCATAGTTGTCGACAAACCATCCCCTTTCCACGCAATCCTCGGAAGGCCTTGGATTCATAAGATGAAAGCAGTAGCTTCAACTTATCACCAATGCGTGAAATTTCCAACAACCAACGGAATAGCTACCATACACGGTAGCCAAAAGATTTCAAGGATCTGTTACCTGGGAGGATTCGAATCATAAAAGAATCCCCCCAATAGCAATTACAGATCCAGGAGAGTCGCGAAATGCAACGAAATATCCGAGGTCCCCCTAAGAACCTCACCGAAAAAGTTAGCATCGACGACTCAAATCCTGAGAAACAGGTGAGCATCGGATCCGAGCTACCTCTCGAAACCAAAAAGGAGCTCGTCGAATTCCTAAAACAGAATATCAAAACTTTGCATGGACCACCAGCGACATGAAAGGCATAGATGCAAATGTCACCACTCATAAGCTCAATGTAGACCCTACTTTTAAACCGATCAAACAGAAACGTCGTAAGCTAGGTCTAGAAAAAGCCCAAGCTGTCAACGACGAGGTCGATCGACTAACAAAGGCCGGGTCCATCCGAGAGGTACAATACCCCGATTGGCTAGCTAACCCAGTGGTAGTAAAAAAGAAGAATGGGAAATGGAGAATCTGTGTAGACTTCACCGATTTAAACAAAGCCTGTCCTAAGGACAGCTTCCCGTTACCTCATATCGATCGTTTGGTCGAAGCAACGGCTGGACACCAGCTCTTGTCCTTTATGGATGCCTTTTCAGGATATAACCAGATTATGATGGATCCTGAGGATCAAGAGAAAACCGCATTCATAACTGAACGAGGAACCTATTGTTACAAGGTCATGCCGTTTGGTTTGAAAAACGCGGGAGCTACCTATCAAAGGTTAGTAAATAAAATGTTCGCTGGACAACTCGGAAAAACCATGGAAGTCTACATCGACGACATGTTAGTCAAATCCTCAAAGGGGGAGGACCACATCTCCCATCTAAGAGAATGTTTCGAAATCCTCAACAAATACGACATGAAGCTAAACCCAGCTAAGTGTACCTTCGGAGTACCTTCCGGCGAATTCCTAGGTTACCTCGTAACCGAAAGAGGCATCGAAGCCAACCCGAAACAAATAGCGACATTCCTGGAAATGCCATCACCTAAAACGACCAGAGAGGTACAAAGATTGACCGGACGGATCGCAGCACTAAATCGATTCATCTCCAGGTCCACCGATAAATGCCTTCCATTCTATAAACTTCTGAAAAATAATAAGAAGTTCTTATGGGATGAAAAGTGCGAAGAAGCCTTCAAACAGCTGAAGGCTTACCTCTCGGAACCTCCGATACTATCCAAACCTGTAGTAGGAGAACCACTGTACCTGTACCTCGCCGTGTCGGCAGCTGCAGTCAGCGGAGTGCTAGTACGAGAGGAACAAAACGAACAGAGACCTGTCTATTATACTAGCAAAAGCTTAATAGACGCCGAGACGAGATATCCCACCATGGAAAAACTAGCCCTAGCAGTCGTGACAGCTGCCAGGAAGCTGCGACCTTATTTCCAATCGCACTCGATCATCGTAATGACCTCACAACCATTACGGACGATTCTGCATAGCCCTAGCCAATCCGGACGATTAGCAAAATGGGCTATAGAGCTCAGCGAGTACGACATCGAGTACAGACCCCGAGCAGCAGCAAAAGCTCAGGTCCTCGCCGATTTCGTTATTGAGCTAGCATCCGAACATCTAGACCAGGAAACAGAGGTTCCGAAATGGAGCCTATACGTGGACGGAGCCTCGTCAAGGCAAGGCTCCGGTGTCGGTTTAAGACTAACCTCCTCAGCCGGAGAAACCATCGAACAATCCTATAGACTTGGATTTAACGCTTCCAACAACGAGGCCGAGTACGAAGCACTAATCGCTGGATTAAAGCTCGCCCTGAGCCTCGGAATTCGGGAGCTAAACGCCTACAGCGACTCGCAGCTGGTAGCTAGCCAGTTTCACGGGGAATACGAAACAAGGGACGAAAGAATGGGGGCATACCTCGAGGTCGTCCTAAACCTCACAAAGCAGTTTGACAAGTTCGAGCTAACGAGGATCCCACGAGGGGAGAACTCCTCAGCAGACGCGCTCGCCGCATTAGCTTCCACATCCGACCCTCTCGTAAAACGAATTATACCCGTGGAAGGAATCGAGAAGCCAAGTATCGACATAGCTACCAAGGCTGAGATGGATAGCAAACCAAAGGAAAAAATAGAGGATAACAGCCTCCCGACGGTAGCTACCCAAGTTTTCACGACATTCTGGTTCCCGAAAACTAGAACACGCAGCTTTAGAAAGCACACCTCCAGGAAAGCAACCCAGAACCCGGAAAACAACGACAAAAGTGAAGGTACTCACCGAAGTTCAGACTCCCTAGAGCCTAACTCTACGAGTACCTCCGGGGGCACCATCCAGACCTCGGAGCCACTTGTCTATAAAGTCCAAACAAGAAGCCGCACCGCTCTTAAAAACGCATCTAGGAACGCTACACAAACCACAGGGGATAACGAGGAAATTGGAGATATTCCTCAGAACCCAGAACCTACTCCAACGAATATCTCCGGGGGCACCACGGCACCAGGTCCCGAACAGGAATCTCCCTCCTCTCTTCACAACAAAGTTGTAGGAGAGAAGACTGGAGAATACCGATCATGGATTACATCCTAGAGGGAAAAATTCCACCCAACAAGTGGGAGGCTCGAAAACTCAAAGCTTTAGCAGCAAGATACTGTATAATCGAGTCAGCCCTCCACAAACGAAGTGTCTCCGGACCTTACCTAAAATGCGTTCACGGCCTAGTAGCTATGAAACTCATGAAGGAAATGCACGACGGTTCCTGTGGAAACCATTCCGGAGGCAGAGCCTTAGCCATCCGAATAAAAAGGCAAGGCTACTTCTGGCCTACCATTATCGCAGATTGTGAGGTCTACTCCTCATCGTGCGACAAATGCCAAAGGCATGCACCGATCATACACCAACCAGCGGAAAAGCTGTCTAACATATCAGCTCCCTACCCATTCATGAGGTGGTCTATGGACATTATAGGTCCATTAGTACCTTCAGGGAAAGGAAAGAAGTTACTAAACCTCCTGGTCCTAACCGACTACTTCACGAAATGGATTGAAGCTGAAGCTTTCCAACAAATAAACAGATTCGAGGTCGAAGGATTTGTTTGGAAAAACATCGTATGCAGGCATGGCGTCCCATACGAAATCGTAACCGACAATGGAGGACAGTTCATATCCCACGACTTCAAAAGTTTCTGCGATAAATGGAACATCCGCCTCACCTTCTCATCACCTCGGCGACCTCAAGGGAACGGACAGGCGGAGGCTGCCAACAAATCAGTTTTAGCAAACCTCAAGAAACGCCTAGGAGCCCAAAAGGAGCTTTGGTCGGAAAAACTACCCGAAGTACTATGGGCCTGCCGAACCACCCCACGAAAAGCTACAGAGGAAACTCCCTTCTCCTTAGCTTATGGGATGGAAGCTGTCGTCCCAGCAGAAACCACCGCAGGTAGCCTCAGACGGGAGCTCTGCACCTCAAATCCCGCAGCTAATAACCAGCTCCTGATGGATAGCCTCGACTTGATCGAGGAAAGACGAGACCAAGCCTTGCTTCGCATTCAAAATTATCAGCAAGCAATGGCACGACACTACAATTCCAAAGTAAGGCCCCGACAGTTCGCCGTAGGGGACCTAGTGCTTAGGAAAGTGTTCGAAGGAACAAAGGAACCGGGAGCTGGAAAGTTAGGAACCAACTGGGAAGGACCCTACCGAATTATCCACATAGTACGACCCGGAGTTTACAAACTCCAGAAGGTACGAACCGGGGTACCTGAAATCCGATCGTGGAATGCCACGAACCTCAAAAGATACTATCATTAGGTACCTAAAACCCCTGAACTACGTTTGGCTTGATCCCTTGACTGGGTACGTAGGCAACTCCGTCATGAGTGCAGCCCCAACCTCTTCTCACCAACCTCCTCACCTAAGCCAAAGGGGCAGGTGTTACCAAGAACACTTAGCCTAAAAATAGTTACTGTGTAAATAATCTGAATCATGTATTCTCTGATATCTGATATTAATAAAACGATTGATTCAGTTTCATAAACATCAAAGGTCTTAAAACCCTCCAAGAAAATTTAGGTCCCCCTAAATCGGGACCTAAGCTCAACAATCTCGAATACATTCAGGTCCCTGAAAACCTGAACCTAAGGTCTTAAAATCCTTAATACACCCAAAGGTCTTAAAATCCTTAACATAAACTAAGGTCTTAAAATCCTTAACAATCAGCAAGGTCTTAAAATCCTTAACAATCAGCAAGGTCCTAAAATCCTTAACAATCAACCAGGTCCTAAAATCCTAATCAAAACCAGAAGGTCTTGAAACCCTTATCAAAATCGAAAAGTCTTAAAATCCTAAAGAATCAGGAAAATCCCGAAATTCCTCAATTCCATCCGTTAAACTTCAAAGGCCTCGAAGTCCTTCGAATTAACTCAGGTCCCTATGAATCTAAATCCAGGTTCCTACGAACCTGAACAACCAGGTCCCAGAACCTTACGAATCGGACTCAGGTCCCCGAGCTAAAATCAAGAACTCTCTTTAAGGTTATCACGACCGAATATCCATTAAGCTAAATGCTTATCATAAATAAAGACTAAAGGTCCTAATCCGACTCAACGATGACGGCACACAACTCATCTGAGATTCGCAATCACTATGATTAAATGAAACGAGGTTAAGTTCAAAAACTTAAAACAGAAATAATAGCCACGATTTAAACATAAGAAAGGGTTTAAAAACCTCCCCAGGCTATTGAAATCCAGCAAGCGTTAAGGTTTAAAGGCCTCCTCAGGCACTAAGTCACAAAACATAACGAAACAAAGCCCTTAGGCCGAAGTCTTAAAAACACAAAACATAAAGTTAAAAGAGCCGTAGCTCTCAATCTTCCTTCTCTTCCTGAATCGGATCACCAGCACCGGCAGGAACTCCCTCATCGACCACATTGCCGTCACCTCCTATTGCTGCCTCGACTGGAGCTAAGTCAGGAGCCATCAAACCCAAATTAGAGCCATACTCCCCAGAAAAGGATGGATTAAACATGTTAATCTCGAAAGTACCTGAACTCTCCGAGATCTGGGGAAGAGGAAGCTTGCTGACCGAGAAGTCAGAGACTTGAGCCTTCTCATACGCAGTTGTCGCTTCTGGTAATAAGGCCACCAATTGGTTGTACTCCTCTTCAACGCTTTGGATCTTGTTGTTCAGCATATCCTTCAAGAGGTCGGCATTAGCTTGGAGCTCCTGAGCGTACACCAAAGCGTCGACCTCATCTTTCTTCCTAGCAAACTTCTCCTTAACACAGACCAGGATCTTGCCGTAAGCTTCGGCGACTTCTTTCTTCCCTTCCCTGACAGCCAGCTTGACTTCAGCTTCCTTGTTCTTCTGGCTATCCCGGGATGAGGCAATGAGCTCACGTACTTGATGCTCAGCTATCTTTCGAGCAGCCTCTAAATCATTGATCCTCCTGCTCTTCACCTGGATATCGAGCTTTTGACTCTCGATCTCTCCTTGCTGAGCATCGGCCTTCGAGCCTAGCCTCGTCACTTCGGCTTCGAGTTCAGAAATTCGAACCCGGGCTTGGTCAAGATCGGTTTTGGCTGCCTTAACCATCTCGGTAACCTCAGCAAGTTCACCAGCATTGGGGGCAGCACACAGAGCATTCTCAAACCTGAGCTGGGCCCTGTTAACAGCCCCAGCCAACTGCAATAAATCCAAAGAAAATATATATATATATCATCGTCTCCAAAGAATGTAAACAAATAACAGATAGAGATCACGTACCTGACCCATACAGTGGGCAATATCGAGATACTCATCTCGGTTAGTCAGGTCCTTGAGCGCTGGAAGGGGACATCCCACGCTCTTCAGGTGCCTCATTATCGCAGCTAGGCCCCAAGAGTCATCCAGGATCGACCCAGGCTTCGAATGGGTAAAGCTCCACCCAACAGTCCCTCCTCTAGAGGACGAGGAAGAAGAACGGATGGAAGCTCCGCCCTGATCGATCCTGGGCCTCTTGTGTCTCGACGGCTCGATCTCAGAGGTACCCTTCGGAGCCTGGTAGTCAGCCTCCGGCACCTGGACCTCAGGGAGAGGAGCAGCATCCTGAGCTACAACCTCAGTTGGAGTAGTCTCGACAACAGGTTTGGATCCTCCGTCGTCCAAAACTTCCTTCATTGAGATAAGGAACGATCCTCCTTGGTTCCTGTCGCTTCCACGAGAAGCACTGGCAGCTTTAGAGGGGTTACCCCTAGAACGGAATGACGGTCGCAGAGTCATGTCACCTGGCTGAGACTTTTCAGTTCCCGAAGCACTAGCACCAGTTGAGATCGATACAACCGAATCGCCTGCCGAAACTGGAACAATGGAAATCCTTAAGTTTAAAAACTTCAAAGCGATAAAATCATTGAAAAGGTTCGGACAAGAACTCACTCTCAAGGTTCTCAGCAGGAATGGGATCTTGGAAAGAGGCGTTGTAGGTATCTGGGAATCTGGCTGCACTTATTCGAGAAGTGGTGTAGGCCACCCAGGTACAGGGACTCTGTTGCAACTTGCGGTATAGAGCCCTGGTGAGCTTGGTAGAGAGCTTCGGGGGATCTTCGATTTCTGCAAGTAAATCAGAGCAAAAGGTTACTCGGCCATAAATGAATAAAACGAAAAAAGCATATCCCTAGAATTCCTAACCAGATGGATTAGTCCAAGTGACCCTAAGGTTCCGACCCACAGGAACCGTCGAAGGATCAACTTTAACGTAAAAATACTTCTTCCTCCAGTCATCATCACTACTAGAGAATCTGAAGATAACATGATTGGGACGACTAGGGAGGTAGTAGGTCCCGGTACCACCCTCCTTAGAGGCGCTTTCCTTCAGGGAAAAGAGGCTCATAAGTTCGGTAAGACCGACGCTAACCCCCTCCTCTTTGGACCTAGTGATAAAGCCGTTTATCACCCGGATAACCGAGGGACAGAGTTGGGAAAGGGCTAACTGATAATGATCTAGTAGATCAAGCAGTAGGGTCGGAAGAGGAAATCTCAAGTGAGACTTGGAGATGTACTTCTCATGGCAACAGAACCAACCCTCCGGAGCGGTCTCGGGGGTTTCGTCAGAATTACAGGCACGGCCAAGCTCCTTTTGGGCGAGAGCTTGAACCATGAGGTTAACCACGTCTTGATTTTTCAGCAACGAAGGCGAGTGAGGACTGCTCCCACTAGAATCGTCTTTCTTCTTCCGTTTAGAAACTCTGGTCGCGATTGCCTCCCTGGCTGTCTTTTTCCCCTTCCTCATCTTGGCTCCGATTTCTTGCTTAACTTTCAGTAGTTTAGCTCCAGAAGCAGAGGGAGGCATCCCGGATTCCCCGGAACCTTCTTTCGGATGATCCATAGTATGGGAAGGTTAAGGAGAAAATCGATTGCAAGGTTTGGGAGAGAATTTGCAGAGAAAAGTAACGAGGAAGATAAAAAAAATCGCAGTAAAATAAAGAGAGAGAAGTTACCTTGAAAACCGAACGGAGGCGTGGAGAAAGTGGAAGGCTAGCAGTTAATGTTCACCGCTTTATATCCCATCACCTCTCGAGATTCGGAAAAGTCATTTCAAACCCTCTCCATCTGAACCATAGATTCTGCCAAACGTAATAAAGACCGTTAGATCGAGTAAGCTGAATCTAAATAGGATAAGAACTAATCATTATCTTAACGAAAAGATAAGATCGATAGCTAGATTCTAGCTTCCGAGACAAAGGATTTTATTCGGAAGCTGGGGGCAACTGTTGGACCCGAATATGACCCTCAGGTGAGGTACCGATAAGCGTGAGCTAGCATGTGGGTTGCGATAAGCCCATCATAACAAAGGGAGCTGAAAGCCGAGCTGACGACTGGACCTGGGAGACATCATAGCAGAGGTCACGACAGAAAGTGAGCTAACACCTTAAGAGACTCGGTCAAGAGGAGCCTAAAGCGAGCTCCGTAATTGAAGCCAAATATCTAGGAGAACAGTTGAAGGGTTGCCAACGAAACCTAGACTATATAAAGATGGAGAAGATAAAAGACAAAGAGATCTTTTTTTTGATAGAGGAACTTTTGTACTAGATTAAAAGCATTACGTATTCTTTAATCATCACAAGATATATTCCTTTGTATTCATCATCTTTCAACTCATCAATAAAATCATATTCATTCTTCAAGTTTATTTACGGGATTCAGCCCACGATTCTCATTCATCTCTCTTGACCTAACCTAAATCTAAGAAGTGAAACCTTGTCTCTCACACGGGCCTCGTCGAAGTTGTCGCGGGAGGCGACGTTTCTATTGAAACCCCTCCTGAGGAGAGAGAGGTTTCAGCGCGGGGCAGTGATCCTGTTACGGGTGAGAGATCTATTCCTGATCCGTCTGCGAGGAAAGGGTCTCGTTCAGAAGGTTCTACTGTGAGGAGGAAGAAGATCGAGTTCCCCGATCGCGTCGAGTTTTCCTACAACGAGACGACCCCCCTAATCCTTAATCCTCTTAGGTGCGCGGAGCTGAAGCGCCAAATTAGTGGTGGGACGAAGGAGATGCCACAATTGGACGACCTTTACTTCAAGACTGAATACATAGACGCTGCTTCCTCGAGAGCTCGGGTAACTGCGCTACCCTTCATACTTTATCTCATTATTCGATTCGTCGGGTTCATTCGTCTCACGTGGTCTGTGTTTGTCATTTCTGCAGAGTGACGGGAGTATGAACTTTCTCGTTGAGAAATACGATAGTACTCTGAAACAGACGAAGATCCAGTTGGGATCTTCGGAGAAGCTTGCCCAGACGAGGTTGAAGGTCATCGAGAGAGTAAGGGCGGAGCATAAGAAGGCCAACGAGAAGGCCAACGAGAAGGCCGCAGAGGAGAAAGAGATTCTTCGAGTGAAGTTCGAAGAGCTGGAGGGCAAGCTTAAATCTTCCAGCGCGGCGAGGAAAGAGCTCGTCCGAGAAAAAAGTCATTTGGAGCAAACGGCTGCGAACCTGGAGAAGGAGAAGACCGAGCTAGTCGAAGAGAGAGATGCCGCGGTAGACAAACTAATCAGAGAGACGCAACGCTTGAGGGACTCCCGGGGTTTGGAGGTTACTCGTGAGAGGGAAAGAGTGGAGGCTGCTATGGCTGAGAAGGCAAGTCGCCGTTTTGATCGCGTGCGCGACCATTTTACTCGTCTGGAGGCTTTTGAGAAGGCGAAGAACCTGTATGGCCAAGCTTCGGGAACGAAGAAGTGCCTCGAGGTTATAAAGGCTAGTGGGACGGAGATCCCCCAAGAAATGATCGATGTCTTCGCTGAGCAGGAGAAACTTTACGAGGTGGAGATTATGAAACTCCGAGTAGAGCCGCTGTCTGATAGCGATCTTACACTTTCTCCGCTGGTCCTTCCTTCTCGTTTCGTCGAGGACCGGTTCAGAACGTCATTCGATCCCTATGGGTCGAACGTAAACTTGATTGGGCCAGAGACGGCTTCTCGGCTCGTTTCCTCGCTCGAAGTTGTTGAGGAGCCATCAGAGGAGCCACTGGTTGACGTCACGTCTATCCCTACCGAGCATGTCAAGTCCCCGGTGGGAAGCGGTTTTGACGAGCGCCCAGAGAATGAGAATCTGAAGGGGTTTCCTGGAAAGGACGGCCTCGAGATGGGCGACACTCTGGTTCGAGAGGGAGAGACCGAGAACGTTGGCGTCGAGGATCCCGTGCTTGTCTTGGATTCTTCCTCCGAAGGACGAGAGGATGGAGAGGAGGATAACGATGGAATCGAGGAGGCGTCGCTGCCACGTCCCGCTGAGGAGGAGACGACCTACGAAGTTGGGGATACAGATGTTCCTCCACTTCCTGTTGTAGACTCTCTTGCCCCTATTTCTACTTGGGCGGAAGACCCGACTGCTGCCGCTACCAAAGGTCCTGACGATCAAGATTCTGTGCCTTGATGTTTCACCTATGTTCTTTTCTCCTCTTCTTTTTTGTTTGTGGTCTTGATAGACCCTGTTGTTGTACGATTAGACATACTTTTATTTTATCGGCAAGTCGTTGTTTTAAGCGGACTTTAAATTTGTGGGTTGTTGTGTTTCTCATCTGTACTTGCAAACTTTGGCTTTTGCAAATAGATAAGGAAACGAACCGCTAGGGGCTTTATTCAGCTCTTGTCGTGTTTCGATCGAGACGACGTCTAGGCTCATCGTTCTATATCGAAAACAAGGGACTGAATCTAAGAGTGGAAGGTTCTTTCGTCCGTTTCCTCAATGACAATCGAGTAATTGGGTAGCTAGTCCATTACAAGTTTAGTCGAGGAAAGGTTAAAGATTCACTCCGTTTAGTCGGTCAATGCTCCTTGGGCATAGGTGACTAGCGACTGTTGGGTCCTCAGGCTAAGTGTCTGATCAGGACATAGCCAGGAAATGGAACGATAGTGTCCGCGTATCTCCTTCTGGAGACACGGGAGCCGTTGGGGTTTGATAACAGGCATCTACTCAGTAGAAGTTGAGACAAAGAACAAGATTTTGACTTTGATTTTGTTACAGCTGGACCTGTTTAAGGCTGCCTACGTACCTCGGTTGAGGATCAAGCCATTCGTAGTTTGTTTTTCCCGAGTAAAAGTGACCGTGAGTGGCGCATTTACTCGGTCGAGTAGAAGTGACCACGGGGGTGCATCTACTCGGGTTTTTTTTTTTTTGCTACAGCTGGACCTGTTAAGGCTGCCTACGTACCTCGGTTGAGGATCAAGCCATTCATAGTTCGTTTTCCCCGAGTAAAAGTGGCCGTGAGTGGCGCATTTACTCGGTCGAGTAGAAGTGACCACACGGGGGCATCTACTCGGTTTTTTTTTTTTTTTTTTTTTTTTTTTTTGGAATACACCTACGAGTAGAAACGTCTTAGGTGCATCGAGTTCCATGATCGGGGAACTTCTTCGCCACGTGAAGTTTGAAGTCGCTATACTCCAGGTTTGACGACTTTGATGATTTTGTAAGGTCCCTCCCACCTGGCGCCGAGTTTACCGGCGTTTAGCTCCTTAGTGTTTTCAAACACCTTGCGCATGACGAGGTCACCGAGTTCCAGAGGTCAGGCACGGACCCTTTTGTTGTAGTAACTCTCGATCTGGTGTTGATAGTTCTGGATGCGCAGCAGAGCTTGATCTCGTCGTTCTTCTATCTCATCAAGGGCGTCGAGTAGCATTTCCTTGTTGAGTTCGACGTATTGAGGCATCTTGGAGCGTCGGAGGCTTGAAACGTTAACTTCAGCTGGAGCCATGGCTTCTACGCCGTAGGCGAGGGAGAAAGGTGTCGATTTAGTCGATCCTCGCGGCGTTGTGCGATGGCTCCATAGGACTCCGTCGAGCTCGTCAGCCCAGTGACCCTTTTTCAGATCCAGACGCTTTTTAATGCCATCGATGATGAGTTTATTGGAGGATTCTGCCTGGCCATTACCTTGCGGGTAACAAGGAGTGGAGGGGCTTAGTCGAATGTTCCATTTGCCACAGAACTCCTTGAAGTTGCCTGACATGAACTGCGATCCGTTATCGGTAACGATCTCATAAGGTAAACCGTGGCGGCAAATAATATTTTTCCAGACGAAACCGCGGACTTCTTTGTCTGTGACTTGAGCGTATGCTTCAGCTTCGATCCATTTGGTGAAGTAGTCGGTGTGGACGAGGATGAAGCGTCTTTGGCGGGAACAGGGAAGTGGTCCAATGATGTCCATTGTCCATCGCATGAACGGGTATGGAGCGGTGGTTGTTCGCAACATTTCTGTTGGACAATGGATACTAGGTGCGTGCCGTTGGCACTTGTCGCAGCTTCTCGCGTAAGACTCGCAATCTGCGTTCATTGTTGGCCAGAAGAAGCCTAAGCTCCTTACTTTGATTGCTAATGCACGTCCGCCTGAATGATTTCCGCCAGCGCCTTCGTGCGTCTCCGCCATAACACTTGCTGTCTCGTCGCCATGAATGCATTTTTGGAGCACTTTAGTCGCGGTCCAGCGGTGTAGTTCATCGTCAAGAACGACGTAATGGGCGCTGCGTGTTTTTAGTCGGCGAGCTGTCCATTTGTCGTTTGGGAGTTCTCCCTTCGAGAGGTAGTCTATAAACTCAGTTCTCCAATCAGGACCAAATCCGTCGTCATCTGGGTTAGCGGGTTCGATCACCGGGGCAACGACGAGTGCTTGATCGGTTAATATATCGATGCTTGGTTTCTCGATACGATGTATCGGGATAGTGCGTTTAACTTGATCATGAAGATTGCTGCCAAGGGCCGCGAGGGCGTTGGCGCAGATGTTTTCGCCTGTTGGAACTTTGATGAGTTCGAAAAACTCGAACTCTGCTGCCAGGCTTTGCACTATTTTGAGATAGGCGTCCATTCGGTCGTTGCGGGCATCGTAGTCGCCGCTGAACTGACTGGCGACTAATTGAGAGTCGCAATAGGCGATTAGTCGTTTAGATTTTACGGCTTTTGCTAAGCGGAGTCCAGCGATCAGAGATTCGTATTCTGCTTCGTTGTTTGACGCGGGAAAGCCAAAGCTGAAAGACTGTCTGATTAGCTCTCCGGTCGGGGACTGTAGTTGGACTCCGGCTCCTGCTCCCTTGTTGGTCGATGATCCATCGACGTGCAGCGTCCAGTTT
Source organism: Brassica napus (assembly GCF_020379485.1). Lineage (NCBI taxonomy): Eukaryota > Viridiplantae > Streptophyta > Magnoliopsida > Brassicales > Brassicaceae > Brassica > Brassica napus. Next base: position 21,352,287 of record NC_063452.1, read on the forward strand.
GAGCTTGGGAGTATAAGATCTTGTTCCAATTCTGGGGCCAACTCGACCAGGAAGTCCGCAAGGACTTGGGACTTCGCCGCTGTACGGTTCTTGTAGGTAATATCGAGCTCGCCGAGTTCGATGGCCCACTTCGTGAGTCTGCCAGATCTGTTGGTGTTTTGGAGTATCGTTCGGAGAGGTTGATCAGTCAGTACCTCCACTGAATGTGACTGGAAATACGGTCGAAGCTTTCTTGCTGCCTTGATAACTGCTAAAGCCATCTTTTCCAGAGTCGGGTATCGCGTTTCTGGTCCGGTCATGCGTCTGCTTGTGTAGAAGATGGGCTTTTGTTCGCCGCGGTCGTCCTTTATCAGAACGCTGCTGACTGCAGCTTGTGACACCGCGACATAGAGAGATAGAACATCACCGACGTCCGGCTTAGCGAGTACTGGAGGTGTTGTCAGGTATTGCTTGAGTTGAGTACATGCATCCTCGCACTTCTGATCCCAAATGAACTTCTTGTTTCCCCGCAAGAGATCGTAAAAGGGGAGGCACTTGTCGGTGGATCTGGAGATGAAACGATTTAGAGCAGCTATCCGGCCCGTGAGCCGTTGTACTTCTCTACTGTTCTTCGGACTTGGGAGGTTCAGGACCGCGGATATTTGCTTTGGGTTCGCCTCGATTCCTCGCTGCGTGACTATGTAGCCGAGGAACTCGACTGAAGAGACTCTGAATGTGCACTTTGCTGGGTTCAGCTTCATGCCGTATTTTTTGAGAGTTTCGAAGCATTCTTGAAGATGACGGAGGTGATCAGTGGAATGGAGCGACTTAACCAACATGTGGTGATGCCCAGCTAATCTGCGAACATCTTGTTCACAAGTCGTTGGTAGGTTGCTCCGGCGTTCTTCAAACCGAACGGCATGACCTTATAGCAGTAGGTTCCCCTATCTGTGATGAAGGCTGTCTTCTCGCGATCATCCAGGTGCATCATTATTTTATTGTATCCAGAGAAGGCGTCCATGAAGGTCAGCATCTCGTTTCCGGCCGTAGACTCGACTAAACGGTCAATGTTGGGAAGAGGGTAGCTATCCTTTGGGCAGGCTTTATTCAGATCGGTGAAGTCGACGCAGACGCGCCACTTGCCATTTTTCTTTTTGACGACTACCGGATTTGCCAACCATTCGGGGTAGCGGACCTCAGCGATCGAGCCTGCGCCGAGTAGCTTGTCAACTTCTTCGTTTACGGCCTTCGACCTGTCAGGGCCGAGCTTACGTCGCTTCTGGCGGATAGGTTTGAATGTTGGGTCGACGTTTAGCTCGTGAGTCGTTATAGTCGGGTCAATGCCTTTCATGTCTGCCATAGACCAAGCGAATGTAGACACGTTCTTCCTGAGGAAGTTCAGAATTGACTGCTGCATTTCCTTAGAAAGGTATGCACCAACCCTTACGGTTCGACTATGGCGACTAGGAGATCCCTAGCGGCCTTTTGATCCCCTCGCAGCGTTTTTATCCTTCCGTCTGTGCAAGGGAACTTGACGCACTGGTGGTAGGTGGAAGGAACGGCTTGCATCGAGTGTAGCCAAGGGGTGCCGAGTATAGCGTGATACGGAGCTTTTGTGCGTACAACAGCAAACTTAACCGTTCGAGTAGCGCCACACGGGCGTACCGGGAGGCGGATCGTTCCCAAGATAGTTTCGGAGGATCCATTGAATCCGGTTAACGTCCTGGAAGACGCTTTTATGTCGTCAAGATCAACTCCCATCTTCTGCAGAGTTCCTCGGAAGATGAGGTCGACGGAACTACCGGTGTCAATGAGGATCTTGGTGACATCATACTCTCCAATTCCAAGGACGACGAGAAGAGGATCATTATGGGGATCGTGAACTCCTTCAGCGTCGTCCGGTGAGAAGGTTATCGGAGGATGACTTGTCGGTTTAGTCGGCCACTTCTGGGAAGTCGCGACTTCTCGACGATAGTCTTTTACAGAACGGACAGTGTCTCTGCTAGGAGGGGAGCCTCCCATGATGACATTCAACGACTGTCCCGTTTGTACTCGCTTAGAGTCTAGCAAGGTTCGGAGGTCTGTGGATATGTTGGTGTCATGCGCTGGAGGTTGAAAATGACCTTTAGCTCGCTCCAACTGTCGTCGTAAGTCTGTTGGTTTTGAACGGTTGAGCTGTATGCGAAGGTCGCAGGCGCCAGCGTTGAGTTTATCTCGGAGGTCGGTAATTGGCCCTTTGTTGTTGTTAGCGTCGCTTGTCGAGATACGACGAGACTTCCGTGTGTCCAGCATCGTCCGGAGATCTTTGTGCTTGGGACTGCTATCATTTTCGGACTCAAACTTCCGCTTCAGGACGTCTCTCAGATCTCCGAGTACAGGCGCATCGTCGTTATCGTCGTCGGACGACAAAGATTGCTGAGAGAGTATAACCTCGATGCGTCTGCGATTAGCAGGATGCTCTTCGTCGGCTGAGGAGTCTCCCTCACCGTTATCCTCCGGGGTTTCCTCCTCGTCGTCTCGTCGTTGAGCGTCGTTTTGTCGACCTTTGCTGGTGGCTTTGCGTTGGGCTCTTCTTTCCTTGTTCTTGCTCCAGCTCTTGCCATTCTTTGGTTTAGCTTTCAAGGGTTTGAACTTAAATTCACCGCTCGCAAGGGACGAGAGATAATGAGCGTAGAGTGATCTGCATTCTGTGGTATCATATCCCTTGACGTCGTGATATTTGCAATGCTTGGTGAGATCGACGGTCCTGGAAGGCCCCGCTGCTGACCCGGCTCCGGCTGTAGGTTGGGTGGTGCAAACAGTATCGACTGGTTTGTCGGGCGAATCGAGCTCCCTTACCCACTTGTTCCATCCCTCTCCGCGGACTACGAGAGTTGAAACCGGCACGTTGTTCTCGTTGACGACATACATGTATCCGTCTTTGCGGCCGTTTTTGTCGGTTGGAGCATGCTGGCGCGGTTCTTGTCGCGTGTTGGCGTTTTTAGCCGCTGGAGCTTTGGGTGCGTTCATCTTGCTGAGAATGGCGTTAGTATCTTCTTCCATTCGGATGAAATTGTCAGATCGCGCGATAGCGTCCTGGAGCGACGTAGTTGGGTTTTGGTATAAATCCTCCCGGAATTTAGAACGAACCCACAACGTGTTCCGCAAGGCGTCAATGGCGATACCGTCTGGAATTTCAATCCTTGAGACTACTGCTTTGAACTTCTCCATGTAGTCGCGAAGGCTCTGGTCTTTGGTTTGGTTGAGGTTCCACAAGCTAGAGGCAGTAGCGCTGCGCTTGGTGAACATAATGTAAGTCTTGAGAAAAGCTGCTAACAAGTCGCGGAAGCTTCCGATGGAGTTTTCTTCTAACTGGGAAAACCAGGTTAGGGTTTTCTCGTGGAGAGTTTCGACGAACAGTTGACAGTAGCCTGCGTCCCTTTCTACGTCTAGGAGTCGAGCCCGTGCCATCGCAATGTGGAAAGCTGTAATGTGTTCCACTGGGTCTCCGCCGGGTTTGTACTCGGGTAGGCGCAGTTTTTCTATTTTTCCGAGTTGGACGCTGGTCAGAGCACTAGTAAACGGAGTGCGTGAGGTTGCGGCGAGGACGCTCTCGATTTGCGGGGCCGCGCTGGTTACTTGATGGATCTTCTCGCTCATTTGTTGGAAGCTGAGTTTGAGCTAGGCGAGCTCGCGTATGGTTGCGAGATCAGAACCTACCGGGGGGTGGTCGGCGAGAAGGGTTTCGTTAGGCTCGAAGTCGTCTGAGATATGTTCGCCTCCGGTCGCCGTCGGGTTGGTGTTAAAGAGGTGACGGCGTATCTGCTGAGGACGGCTTGTTTGGCCGTCGGGAGCTGTGAGGGCCGCGACCAGAGCAGCTAACTGGTCGTTGGTCGTCTTTTGGACTTCGTCTTGATGAGCAAGTCGAGCCATGATAGAGCTCATGAAATCTGTGGTGATGGGCGGCGCGACTTCGGGCGTTGGGGTTGGTTCGCCGCCCGGAGCGCCGAGGGTGGCGTCGTTTTGAACCATGTAGATCTAGAACGTTACTTTAGTCGGCTCCACGGTGGGCGCCAATTGTTTGTGCAGGATTCGGTTGATTAGAATGATGAACTTAGGAATGGGGTGACTAAAGACGCTTTTATTAGAATCAAACAAGAGGTTACAAGATTGACGGGAAATAAGGAGACAAGATCAAAGGTTTAAGCAACAGGATCAAAGAGATGATTAGGAAACCCTAGATCTAGCCGCTTCTGTGTGTGTGTTCAAAAAGTCCTCTTTTTCGTTGTCTCCTCATCCCCTCTTATTGTGTCCTCGTCCGTGATGCCCTAATCGTGTCGTCCTTTGGGCCCTGTCGTTAAAGGCCGAGTATGCGGGCCTTGGTACTGTTCTCTATAAGCCGAGCATATTTAGTCGGCTTAACTGATCGGCTAAAAGTACTCTGGGGTCGAGCCGACATCTTTAGCCGCTTAAGCCGACTAAACTGGTCAAGCTTGCCGGGCTAGGACCTCTTATTCGATGGGCCTTGTGGAGGGATGTAATCCACCTCCTACAATTTGTAACAAAAGTCTCTTTTTTCCTTCTCCTCCTTGATTTTGCATAACTTATCTTGTGGTTTCTTAGGCTCGTTTTGATGATGTGCAACGAGCACCTAGCCTGCCCACTAAATCCAAAAGAGAAGCCAAGGAATTGGTGAGTTTTATTGATGTGAACGTATTGCTTTTTTTGTTTTTTCTACCTATGGGGGTCTTCTCCCTTACAATTTCACACTCCCTTTTGTTTCTTTTTGTAAATGTTAAATCAGGCAAGCATGCTATTCAAGAAACTATGCCTGAAGCTGAGAGCAACTCTCTACGATGCATGCAGAAGATGGAGTACAACTCTCTACGATGCATGCAGAAGATGGAGTAAGTGTCAATGTCTTTTGCTTTGAGATTTTGATGTTAGCCGATCTGTAGTTTTTGCCATGATTCTCAAAGCCATTTTCTTTGGAGAAGAAAGTAAAGTTGATGGAAGATGTTGCATAATTTTGTTTAAGAACCCTTAATTTAGAGACTAGCATTGGAGCATTTTTTTCTTGGTGTTTCTTAACTAATTTTTTAACTAACGCTAGACCCTGATCCGCGCGCCAGCGCGGATATGAGTTTTCAGTTTTTAATTATTTATTTTATTAAATGATGTATTTGTAATATTCGTTCATATTATATTCATTAAGTAAATATTTTTTTTTTTGCATCTTAAACTATCTATATTTTTTTACAAATGTGTGAAATCATATAAAAAATATAAAAAAATGAGTATAGAGTTAATTAGATAATTTTAAAAACAGAAATTTTTCTTTCGTGTGTGATATCATATAAATAATGATCCGCCCAGTTAACAAAAATCATGATTATTTTATGTGTATTTTTTTTTTTTGACCATTTCCTTAAAACTATATTAAATTTTACTTATTTTAATTAGAATATTTTTAATATCTTTACATTTTTATTTGAAATGCAACTCAATATTTTTTTAACAATTATAACAAAATATTTAAGAAAATATTTTTAGAATTTTTTTGAAAAATATGAAAATTACATTTTAAATTAAAATTATCCTAAAATATGATAAGTTTTGATGTAAACGAAAACTCAAATTATGTCAAAATAATGATATTCAATGATAATAACAATTTTAATTGATTATTTTTAAAAAAATACATTTACAAAAATATTGTTTGAAAGAAAATTCATTTATCTTTCAAATATAAAATGAAAATATTATAATTAAATAATAAAAAATATAAATAAAAACCATAAATTTAGCAAATGACAACTGAGTTATATTATGCTAAAATTTTCTTTCTAACAATTTATCAAATGACAAATGAGTTATGAGCAAATAATACCATATAATTTTTAAAAACATAGTCATTCTTAAATATTTTTTGAATAAATAATTATTTTTAAATTTAATCAACTGAAAATAATATCCGTACAATTGTGTGAGTCAAATTCTAGGTTTATTGATGCGTTTTATATATTAGTGCTGCATGTTTTAGGTAACATTTTAATGATGCACGTTTTTAAAAATCTCCTTTATTAAAATTATGCACGTAAGAATAACTCATAAGTTTTTTTGGTTGATTAAATGACATTATGTCCAAATTTATTTAATGATATATTTCATTAAAGTAACTGAAAAAGACAAACAATAAAATAGGAAGTTTAAATTCATTTAAGCATATTTCATTAATGTACCTGAAAAGACAAGTAATAAATTAGGTAGTTTTATTCGTTTTAGATATTTCATAAATGCAAATGAAAAAAGACAAGCAAAAAAAAAGGAGTTTAATTAATGAAATAAGAACAATTTCAAATTGGTACTTCTCTTTTAATAATATAGATTTAATATTTAAAAAGTTATTAAGAGATACTTATGGGTTCCAGGGTTAATGATGCTCGAGTTTCTCACGGGTACTGCTAGTGTGACACATATGATCATCTCTTAGCCTACTCTAGAGGTATATTATGTGACATTTTGACATTTATTTTTATATGAAAAGATTCTCACCTCTAACCTTGTTTTTCTTCCAGGTCCTTTATCATTATTCTAAACTAGGACAGTTTCCCAAATTCCATAACCTCTCTCATTTGCAAGCTTCATTCTCCAGCTCATTACCACTGTTGTTAGTTTTTATTTTATTTTTCTTTTTTTTGAACTTTTTGTTAGTTTTTCTTGAGAGCTGCTCGAATCTGTAAAGCCTCATCTTGAAAGAAACTAAGAATCAAACTTGAGCCTATGATTTGTCATAGGGGAACTATTGTAATGATTGAGCTTTTTTTTTGGTTGTAGGACTTTTCTGTTTCAAGGGAGCCAGAGCAGAAAATGGATCTCACCAAGGTGCCTCAGTGTTTAATATCGATTTTGGAGCGTGTTGAGATTAACAAACTGAATATGTGCGAGGGAGCTGAGATTAAATTAGCGACTTACTTTCTTATGAATTCAGAAGTCCTCAAGAAACTCAGTCTCAATGATTCTCGTATGGCCAACGAGGACATAAATTTCTACAGTGGCCTTTTTATATTGATAAAAAGTTCTCGAGAATGTCAAGTTTTTTTTTTGACGACATGCCGTTGATAATGCTGGGGAGAAACTGAGCAACATCAGTTTGGGACGTGTTGGACGATGTGCGAACTGATAAGTCTCAAGGATCGAATTGACCCGTACAACGTCGAAATAAACCATAATTCATGAGATACCCAAATGCCTAGATATTCGATACATCAATTCTCTTTTATGTATTAATTCTATTTTGCTCTTAGCGCCAACCGGAGAAACCTGAAGAAAAAAAAATAAATTAAAATTTCTAATTATTATGTCATATTTATTTCATGGCGTAATTAGAATCACACCACTGTCTTTTTTTACCATTTTGTGGCCAGATTGCTCACCCTCGTCGAATCCATCGCTTAGCTCTACACCGTAGCCACCGTTGGCTTGCTCTGCCTTTATTAGACTTCGCGAAGTCCGGTATAAAGGGAATAGCAAAGCCGATTCTGAAATCGCTTGGCAACCGGCGTCGTTACAATCCAATCGGCAAGAAGGAGCACCCGAGCGTCTTCTCTTTTTCAAAGGCAATTCGACTGAGATCTGTTGAAACACTGTAAGTTTTCGGTCGCCTGGCTTCGATTTTATGCTTGCGCTGCTTTTCACCCTATTCGGTTATCGTAGCTCTAACCTAATCTAAGCTGTTAAATCTAACCCAACGGTTCATTTGCATGTCGGATCTTGGTACAGGGAGGTCCCCGAATTGATTGAGGGTTTAATTTCCCTGGTTTGTACTCATATGTTTACTACGAAGTACCGTGGTAAATTATATTTGGCATCGAAAGGAACATATGAGGGGTAGAACTTTATTGATTGACTATGTCAAATGGAATAGCTTAATAACTATATTTGAAATGGAACATATTATCTTGTAGTTGTCCCATCGTTCGATTCCATGTAGCTAGTCGTCATTAAGTATCGTAGTATAAGTATACATAATTTCTATTCCATTTCGTATACGTTTCTGTTCTATACTATATCGAAAACAACTAAACTGTGTTAAATATTACATTTTATCTTTTGCTCTGTAACACTGCTATTTTGTTCACCGCATATTTTGTTTTATAAGCATACGCTACTTACCATTAATTTGGCCTTCTGCTTTTGTTCGTCAGGTTTTTCATGGATGAGTTGGAGCTTCCATTCACAGATTAGACCGACATCGTCACCACTGTTTGAGTTTTGGGAGTATTTTGTGATCAAAATTTTTTTCCCAAAATCCTAACCTTCTCTTCTTCTGAAACCGCAAGCGCGCCACCGCAGTTAGAGCCGAGGTGGCGAGGAGCATCACCCGGGCCGATTCGCCTCCACATCACACGGGCTAGGAGCATCACCCCGACCGACGGCGTTACAGCTCAGTGCATCCTGCTCAATCCGATATTTGTCATTGAGTGAAGACGAAACATGAAAACCTGTAAGTTACGATCTCGGGTTCAAAGACGAGGCAGGAGATGAACAAGGAGTGTATTTATGTACTATATGAAATGGAACATATTGTCTTTCCTTTAAATTTGGCTCTTCTCTTATTTGCCATGTTTATTAATATATAATGTACTATTTACTATCTTACATTTCTTTCGATGCTTGAAAAAGAGGGTTCAATCTTGTTCATTGTTTGTTTCATGTTCTATTGGTATGAGTTTTATATCGGTGTATATATTTGTTTTATATTAGTGTGTATATGATTTTGTAAAAAGAAATAATATATTGAACGTAAATGGAATAGAATTTAGGGCAATTCTCTCAAATAGCCATTTTTAAGTTTTTGTCACAAAAAAAGCCCTCAAGGAAAAAAATAACCAAAATAGCCCTTTTTATTTTGAAAATTTTAATTTTTTAAAATTTGAAACTCTATCCTTAAAATCCCACCCCTTAAATCTAAACTCTAAGTCTAGATTAGTTAACCCAAGGGTATAAATGTATTTTTATCCTGTAATAAAACTTTTTTTAGTCATTTTCTTCTTTGTGAGCTATTTTTGTGACAAAAACTTAAAAATGGCTATCATAGAGAATTTTTCTAGAATTTATTATGACATCAAATAAAACAGAATACAAAGTGATGTTAAATGGAGTGATATTCATATGATGTTGTCTCTTCCCTCTTTTCTCTAATGCCGTCAATCTTCATTTCTTTCGCTACAGTCAATATGAATTTGGTGTAAGCATTACTTCATTTCCTGCAATCATGGACACTTAAAATTTTGAACAATATGTATTGTGCTATATTGTTTGTCACCTTTTCTATTATATATTCTCATGTAGAATGGAAATGCATCTTACTGACATTTTGAAATTTGGGTTTAGTTTATGAAAGATTATGGTTGACATTGGATTAGGGTTTATATTTTCATGTAGGGTTTAATGATTAGTGGCTAGGGTTTAGTTTATGGAAGATTGGGATTGACATTGGATTAGGGTTTATATTTCCGTGTAGGGTTTAGTGATTAATTGATAGGGTTTAGTTTATGTACGATTGAGGTTGACATTGGGGAAATCATTACCACCTTCCATGCAATCATAGACATTTCATATTTTCACCAATATGTATTATGTTATTTATTTTGTTCCATTCTATTTGGGTAAGGGTTTAGTGATTAAAGTTTAGGATTTAGTATTTGGAAGGAAAAGGGGTATGGTTGAAGTCATCATTAACTTCTTTCAATGCAATCATAGACATTTCATAGTTTCAATAATATGTACTATATTATTTATTTTGTTCCATTCTATTTGGATTTTTGGTTTTATGGTTTATATTTGGGTCTAGGTTTACTGATTAAAGTGTAGGGTTTAGTATTTAGGGGTTAGCGTGGGATTAAAAATCGGGGTTGGGATATGTTTAGTATTTAAGGGTTGTAGGTGAGGTTATCATCCTATACTATTTCGGTGATATCGAATAAAACACTCAGTATATAGGTATGTGTTCAATAAAGGTATACGTGGATGGCTCCTCCTTCTTTCATTTGGAATAATATACATGTGTTTACTTTAGAAAAGGCAACTGACAACCTGCTATTTGAAGGGGCATAACCGGATGGATTGTATTCAAAAAGTCTGACATTTAATTATGTCAAAATCAGTGCTATTCCCTTAATTTCACACTCAGATATGGTTATCTCACCAATAAACCCTATTTTTCTCTATTGAGATTTGACTCTCAAGGTTCTCTGTTATCCTTTTACTTGAAAAATGTGGAAAATATATTATTTTCATTAACATTTACTCTCCTATTGACTCCATTGTGAATGTGTATCTCTTTATCTTATAAAACATGTTTTTTACATTTGACATGTTCGTGGTTTATGCTTTGCATTGCGAGCTATTGTTATGAATGTAAAAAGTATCTCGTATATTGATATGTAAAAATGTAATACAAATCAAACTATAATACTCAAGGTCTCATAACGACCTTTTCTGACTCATATCGCCAAGCAAATTAAGTACACAATTACAATTTGCATAATCTCAAATGTAAATGACACTTTCTTATTTATAGACTCAGCTTCTCCTCTCTCTACTGATCCACATCATTCTCATTAGTCTAACTCAGCCGCCCTTAATCCAAGTGCACTCAGCTCCTCTGCAGCCTTCTTCCTCTGCTTCCCGAAGCAAACCTTTAACGGTCTATCAATACCCCCAAGCAGAGATTTAGCTTGTCCTCAAGCTTAGTATCAGGAAAATATCGTATCGCTTAACTCATCTTAATCGAAAAAGTCTCATGAGTCAGTAACCCAAACCCCTGAATCAACACTTCCAAATTACCCAACGCATCATAACGTGAGTCCACTCTATTCTCAGGAGCAATCACCAACTCATCTTCAACATTCAAAACCTCTGGCAGATGAGTAACTTCATAATCTTTACCCAAAACTTGTTTCAGTTGAGAAACATGAAAAAGCAACATGAATTTTAGAAGAAGGAGGTAAGTCCAAACGATAAGCAACAGCTCCAATCTTCTCAATGATCTTGAAAGGACCATAATATCGAGCGGACAACTTCTTACACAACCTCTCCGTAATAGAATTTTGCCGATAAGACCTTAACTTCAAGAACACCAACTCTCCCACCTCAAACTGCAAATTCCGTCTGAGTTTGTCTACATTATTCTTCATAAGTTGTTCAGCTTGAACCAAATAATCTTTGATGTCTCTTAACACAGTATCCCTCTCTTGCAATGACTATTCCAGCTCAAAATTACCCGTTGAACCGTGCTCTTATGCTAGCAAATACGGAGGATCACGACCATACATTATCTTAAATGGTGTACATTTCAAAGTTGTATGGAAGCTCGTGATGTATGAGCACTCCACCAAAGCTATAAATGAAAACCACTTCTTCGGATGAGCTGAGGTGAAGCATCGCAGGTAAATTTTCAAACATCTATTCAACACCTCAGTTTGGCCATTGGTTTGAGGTGATAAGCCGTATTGAACTTCAAACTTGTACCAGCTGCCCGAAAACATTCGCGCTAAAAGGAGCTGAGAAAGACACGATCTCTATCAGCCACAATAGAACGTGGAAACCGATGAAGCTCACAATTTATCCGATGAACAACAAAGCTAAATCAGTCGCCGTAAAAGGATGGCGCAAGCTAAAAAAATGAGCATGTTTGCTTAGTCTGCCAACAACCACCAAAATCACATTCTTCCTACTCGAATAAGGCAATCCTTCCACAAAGTCTAAAGAAATATCTTCCCAAACTCTATCAGGTATTGGCAAAGGCTGCAACAATCCATCATGGTGCAACGTACTATATTTGGGTGCCTGGCAAACAAAACACTCTGAAACAAACTTCTGAATGTCCTTTGCCATATTGAACCGATAAAATGACTCCTGAATTCGTTTATTCATCCATAAAATACCACCATTACCACCCACCAAACTCCTATGAAATTCTTGCAAAATCAGAGGAATAAAAGAAGAATGTCTAGAAATGACCATGCGATCTTTGTAATGAAGTCTGTCATTCTTAATGGTTAATCCCGCTTTTACTTCATCACCCTATGATATCTTATGCTTAATCTCTTGAATCTGAGGATCCTGATCAATCTCCTTTATCAGATCTTGCAACTGGAGAGAGACATGAATGGTTAACATAAACAAGGTATGATAATGATAGCATTTTTGCTGATGAAGATACTGATGAAGAGTTGGATGAAGATAGTAATGATGCTAATGATGTTCAAGCAACATCTGATGTTGCTGTTGATGTTGACGATGGTGTAAACTACAGTGATTACGGAAAAAGTGAAAGATGAGGATTCTGACGAGGATGCAAATGAAACGCTTTATGATGGTCATAAAGCACTGTGCTCTGGTGCTGAAGATCGTTGTCCTTAAATGACAATATATATGTCGGTAAGAGTTTTTCTACTAAGGATGAGCTTGTTTCAAAGCTGAAGTCGGTGGCTGTGAAATGTAAATTTACATTTGTTGGGGTAAAAATCGGTCACGGCGGAATCAAAGTCTGAAAGTCCATAAAAATCAGCATGAACGTTTTTACGAAAAGTAATCTTCGTAAAAAAATCTTTACGAAGAGCCTTTCGGTAAAATTTTATTCGAATCTTGGTCGAACCAAATACAGATTGTCCCAAGACAATGGACACGTATCCGACTGGCCATGGACGAGCTCGAGAAAGATAATTGGACCGCGGACAAGCCAAGCTCGATCAATACGCGGAGACCAAGCATGCACACGGCTCGATCCAAGCTCGGTCGCTACGTAGCGACCGAGTTCGGAACCAAGCTTGGTCACTACATAGTGACCGAGCACATGCACATTTCGATCGTAACGAAGCGATCGAGCTTTCCTAAAATGTCGATATGACGCGAATCCATGCATTCTCGTCTACTCTTTAATGATATCTCCCAAAGACCGTAGCTGAACCATTTCATGTTTCTCGTTATTCGAAGTCATCAATCAAACTTTACGATAAAAACCACAGAAAGTTTGTTTTTATCGAAGAAACCGTAATAAATGTTTCTAGTCAAAAGACGGTCCAAAGAGACCTAACACGTGACTCGAAGCCCACTTACTATTTCTTAACCAAAAGCCCATGAGTCGTATGACGGTTTATGCTTGGTTCGCAAGGAAATATAAATGTCAAGTTTCTGCAGATAAATATGAAGTTTTCGAAGATAATCACGAAGATCGGAAAAAACGGAATATCACCATTTTTGAGTTATGACGGCTTAAGGACAGAAGGGAAAAAACGTAAACCGACCTAGGAGCGAGTATATAAGGAGTTCTGGGCGAGAGGCAGATGGGAGGATTTTCTCAGAACAAACTTAGCACTTAGAGAAATTAGGCAACTTTCCGTTTTTGTTATTTTGAGCTGCGACTCAATTAGGTTTAGCCGCCTTAGGGTTTTTAGAACTAGGAATCTCGCCGACAGCACTCGAGCCCAGGCTAATACCTTGTTATATCCGAAACCTCTGGGAAATTAGGGTTTTCCTAGTTTCCTAATTTAAACGGGAAATCGACAGTGCGAATTTCGGTTCCCACAGTTTGGCGCTAGAAGGAGGGAGGGTACGGATCAATCTAACTCTCAGCCACAAAACGCTTGATCAAAACAATGTCTGGAAATACGAAAGACAAAATTGCAGTTCGCAATAACGCTGGTAAGACAACCCCAACCGCCACTGCGCCTATGGCCAACTCCTACGCAAACGCCACAGTTCTTGAGAAAATCGAAAACCTTGTTGCGATTTTTCGCCACAGGAAGTGCAATGAAACGAGCTCGCGATTTCTCTTTCTAAACATAAAGGAAACGATAAATCTTATCAAACCCCATAAGTTTGGCTCATTACCGAACAAAAGAAATCTCAATGCGTAAGGATTTTACCAAAACACGTTTTCTAAAAATAATTCGTAAGGGTAAAAATGGTTCTCCCAAAAGGTCCTCCTTTGCTTTCTCTTTTGAATCCTCATCGAAACGCTTTTCGTTTCGTCTCAATCAGAGTTTCCGTTGAGATTTTACGACGAAAACAAGTAGGACTCTTCTTGGCTTGCTTCTACTCGCTACGTAGCGACCTGTCAGACCTCAACTCGCTACATAGCAACCTGTCAGGCCTCAGAAAGGTCCTACTTTGCGTTCTTTTTTGAATCCTCTTCAAAACGCTTTTTGTTTCGTCTCAATCGGAGTTTCCGTTGAGATTTTACGACGAAAACAAGTAGGACTCTTCTTGGCTTGCTTCTACTCGCTACGTAGCGACCTGTCAGACCTCCACTCGCTACATAGCAACCTGCCAGGCCTCAGAAAGGTCCTACTTTGCGTTCTTTTTTGAATACTCATCGAAACACTTTTCGTTTCGTCTCAATCGGAGTTTCCGTTGAGATTTTACGACGAAAACAAGTAGGACTCTTCTTGGCTTGCGTCTACTTGCTACGTAGCGACTTGTCAGACCTCCACTCGCTACATAGCGACCTGTAATGCTTCAGAAATGTCCTCCTTTTTGTTCTCCTTTGAATCCTCATCGAAGCGCTTTTCATTTCGTCTCAATCGGAGTTTTCGTTGAGATTTTACGGCGAAAACAAGTAGGACTCTTCTTGGCTTGCTTCTACTCGCTACGTAGCGACCTGTCTGACCTCCACTCACTATATAGCGACCTTTCAGGCCTAAAAAGGTCCTACTTTGCGTTCTCTTTTGAATCCTCATCGAAACGCTTTTCGTTTCGTCTCAATCGGAGTTTCCGTTGAGATTTTACAACGAAAACAAGTAGGACTCTTCTTGGCTTGCTTCTACTCGCTACGTAGCGACCTGTCAGACCTCCACTTGCTACATAGCTACCTGTCAGGCCTCAGAAAGGTCCTTCTTTGCGTTCTCTTTTGAATCCTCATCGAAAAGCTTTTCGTTTCGTCTCAATCGTCTCAATCGGAGTTTCCGTTGAGATTTTGCAACGAAAACAAGTAGGACTCTTCTTGGTTTGCTTCTACTCCCTACGTAGCAACCTATCAGACCTCCACTCGCTACATAGCGACCTGTCAGGCCTCAGAAAGGTCCTCCGTTTCGTTCTCTTTTGAATCCTCATCGAAATGCTTTTCGTTTCGTCTCAATCGGAGTTTCCGTTGAGATTTACGACGAAAACAAGTAGGACTCTTGTTGGCTTACTTCTACTCGCTACATAGCGACCTGTCAGACCTCCAGCTCGCTACATAATGACCTGTTAGGCCTCAACAATCTCCTCTTTTGTGTTCTCTTTTGAATCCCGATCGAAACACTTTTCGTTTCGTCTCAATCGGAGTTTCCGTTGAGATTTTACGACGAAAACAAGTAAGACTTGTCTAAACTCCTTCGCTTGCTCCTACTCGCCCTTACCTCCATCTTTGTGTTCTCCTTCAAATCTCGATCGAAACGTCTCTTGTTTCGTCTCGATTGGAGTTACTATTGAAACTTTACGATAAAAAAAAAACCCGCAAAGACTTGTTCTCTCGCAAGGATTCAGATTAATCGTATAAAACGGCAACGGTTAACTTAACACCTTACCGCCTCAACTATACGATTACGTTGAACCATTTTATAAAAATTGACGTCATATCTAAGGAGAAGATAACAATCAAGTTCGGAAGATAAATGTCAAGTTTCAAAGGATAAACACCAATATCGAAAATGGCGAACATACACGAGAAGAGGAAGGAGAAATGAGCAAGCAAAACTGAGAAGAGACAAAACTGCATCTTCGAGAGAACTAAGGTATTTCCGACTTGAAATTTTTGAAATCAGACTTGGAATTTTCGTAGGAAATTACTAAGAAATAAAAACGCCTTTGAGACTGCCATAGAACTTTAGGGAACGTATAACCTAGGTGGATAGTCTAGCAAACTAAGTCTTAGGCGATTTTTCCTGTCTCGATATATTGTTCTATAATTGTTTATCCAGATCTTGCAAACCGATCTAAACTCTCCGAAAATCGAGAAACGATCGCCACACATATCAAGCTCGCTTCCTAAGGAGAGAAAAAACTAGAGACATGAACGTCGTCTTAAAACCGATTCGTTTCTGGTAATTTTCTCAGAACCGACATATTCCAAGTCGTCAACGTGGAAACAACCAAATCACAGTCCAAGCGTCGTCTTTAAATCGTCCCAAATTATCGATCATTTCAAACCTCTGAAGAAGAAACGTACACAACCCTTCAAAGTATCGGTTCAACCGTTTTCTTTCGTAAAAAAAAGGGGGAGTAGGTACGTATACTATACTCGTATACTCCCAAACTTCAAAAACTTTTGCAAATCGTCAAGAAAACGATTTTGTCAAAGCAAATCGTCCCAAATAGGCAAACAACAATCTAAAATTCGTCTAAACGCTAGCGACATATCCAGACGATCATGAACTTAATCTCAAAGACTATACATCATTTCTTGTCGCAATCATGCGTACAGAAAACATGTACCAATATCAAACTGAAACTCAACTATTAGCCAAAGTATTGAAGCCCTTTCCGGCTTTAGAAAGCCAGTTTCGTTTAAATTTTTTTACGAGAAATCTTCAATCACAAAAGCATTTCTTTCAATTTCCGTTGTACCAAGTGAATCACGGAAAAGCATCGAAAACATTTGCGACGGAGAAAACTCGGGAATAGATGTAGCATCGTGCACATTAAAAGGAACACTTTCCTCCCGATGGTTAGCTAGATCCACCTCTGGTTGACCAATTCGTTCCAGAAACGAATGTGTCATGAGAATCCTCTCAAAAAACTTATGAAAAACCTTATGCGACTAGATCGTAATGAAATAAACTTCGGTAACACTCCATGAGTAACTCCAAGCAACTTTCACCTAAAATTGAAATCACAGCAGAAACTTTTCTCGTAAAACCCGCAGAAACAACGCTACTTTGACATATGTATACATATCACCGATTTACAATCTTCGTAAAAATCTTCGTAAAACCGGTTTCCATTACTTACGCGAAAAATCCTTCGTACAATCAGACCAAGTCTTACGAAGAAACTTTCTAAAGTTAACATAACATGCTTTATGAAGAAGTATGTTTTGTATAGCAAACGCAAACCTGTAAGATCTGATTTTCGATGATCAATCTAAACTTTATCTCTTCGCATTACAATCTAATAGATCTCATTTTTAGCCCTGCGGCTCGCCTGCTTCTGCCTTTCTTTTCCCTCGGTCACATCCGAGAAGGCAGTCATCCCGCTGCTGACTCCACACTGGTTATGTAGCAAACTTCTTGGGCTTTGTCTTCCTCAGACAAAAAAAACTCGATTTTCATAAGACTATAGGTCACATTATACAAAATATTCGTCGTATAACTGAAACCCAGAGCGGAGAATCGTTTTCTAAGACTATCGGCCATATTAGCACGGATAACTCTGGCAAACTTGGCCTATCAATCTCGACAAGCGCTCTTTGGCCCTCGGTCAATTACACCTTCCAGTAAAGGTTCAAACCATAATTTTCCATCCCCTTTAAAGACGATCGTAAACTAACACGACCTTACACGTTAAAGTACCATGGTCTAATCCTTGACCTACAACATCTTTGGCTATCAGAGTGAACACATCCTTCACGCCAAGACAAGCTATTTGAGAAACCATCGCTCCATCACTTAATGGCTAAACGACAATCTACGATTTGTCTAAACACGTCGTGTGACTATTGAGAGAATAATTATCGTATAGCCCACAGTTGGAAATCATATGATAAATTCTTCGTAACGAAGCTCAGTCCTAACAACCAAATGGTTAACGAAAAATCTAAACTTTTCGAAAATTGACCAAGTTCAATACGCTCCACAATTCACTTTAAGCCCGCAACGTTTTACCCATAATACGCGGCATGTAAGAAAAAATTCGTAACAAAGCTTCTAGAGCTATACGAAACATCCTAAAAAATGCACGAAATTGATCTCGGAAGGCCAACACTCACAAAGCACTATGAAGGAAAACGCTTCTTCCCATGGACAAATTTACGCGACACCTCAGTCCTAATTCCTCGATCGCAAATCAAATTATTAGCATCCAAACAGAAAAAAGAATTTTGGCTGCGAACATCCGTAGTCAAACCAGAATGTTTCTCAAACACAGGGCTAAGACTAAACCTTTGCAACATCGCGAAACATCTTCAAGCCCGCGAATATTTCAAGCACGAAACGCGGCATACGTAAAAATAACAAATCTTCAGCATCGCGAGACGTCTTAGACCCCTGAAGATTCATTCTTCGACGAAATTTCCTTCCTCGATAAAAACACCTTCTTGGAAGACCAGACAGTCATACGCACTAACATCTTCTGAAAACATATCCTTCGCGAAGACTCAAAATGGTAATTTTTACCATTAAGTTTGTTGCTGATCACAACAAACTCTTAACGTCCTAAACAAACTTAGCCATCTCGTAGAGATGACTCTCGTACATCCGATACAAGGATAATAGCGTTATAAAAGAAACCCAAAATTTTTTGTCAGCATTCCAAGAGGCGTAAGAATTGTCCTTGGAGAGATGCTTGGTTCCAACCATACAAGTCGTATAAGCCGAGAACCTATCGCGGACTTTAAATCTGTATGGAATCAAGATGAAACTAAAACGGGATACGTAAGTCGAATTAGTCATCGCACCCTCTAAAACCGGGAGTAAACGTAGGTCTTGCACTAAACCCAGCGCACTGGTCTCTAACATCTCTAGGCATAGTATCAAACACCCTGATACGAGATCCCAAAATTTGTCTCTTTGCCAATATTCGAGCGTCTTCAGAAATCCCGCAAGTTTACACACTGCGGAAAACTTTCCAAACAGATCATGGATATAGCAGTTCACACAGAGTTAGATTACGAGATGACAACTCGTAGTCTTCCTTCTACACCCATATAAAATGCCATCGGCAGCAACACGCCTGATAACCTCTACATATAAACTAGACCGTAAAGGTCTCGCTGGAAAACTAGTCATAAGAACCTTAACTCCAAGACGAACAACGAAAGGCTTGATCCCTTCAACAATGGTACGTAGGCAGCCGTCATAAGGCGCAGCCACAATCTTATCGCGTTTTACTTTTAGAAGAGCGAAAATACCACTTACCACGGACCTTTTCAACCATTAATTCCGTCTAACTCGCCTGACTTGCCTAACTTGCCAAGCCACTCGCTAGAACCTCACACTAGAAGCTCATGGTTCTAACGAGCTGGGGGGCTAACTGTTGGGGTCAAAATCGGTCACGACGGAATCAATGTCTGAAAATCCGTAAAAATCAGCATGAACGTTTTAACGAAAAGTAATCTTCGTAAAGAAATCTTTACGAAGAGCCTTGCGGTAAAATCTTTTTCGAATCTCGGTCGAACCAAATACAGATTGTCCCAAGACAACGGACACATATCTGACTGGCCATGGACGAGCTCGAGCATGATAATCTTACCGCGGACAAGCCAAGCTCGATCAATACGCAGAGACCAAGCATGCACACGGCTCGGTCGCTACATAGCGACCTCGAGCCAAGGTCGGTCGCTACGTAGCGACCGAGCACGCGTACCATTTCATGTTTCTCGTTATTCGAAGTCATCGATCAAACTTTACGATAAAAACCACAGAAAGTTCGTTTTTATCGAAGAAACCATAATAAATGTTTAGAGTCAAAAGACGGTCCAAAGAGACCTAAGACGTGACTCGAAGCTCACATATGATTTCTTAACCAAAAGCCCATGAGTCGTATTACGGTTTATGCTTGGTTCGCAAGGAAAAATAAATGTCAAGTTTCTGCGGATAAATATGAAGTTTTCGAAGATAATCACGAAGATCGGGAAAAACGGAATATCTCCATTTTTGAGTTATGACAGCTTAAGGGCAGAAGGGGAAAAACGTAAACCGACCTAGGAGCGAGTATATAAGGAGTTCTAGGCGAGAGGCAGATGGGAGGATTTTCTCATAACAAACTTAGCACTTAGAGAAATTAGGCAACTTTCCGTTTTTGTTATTTCGAGCTGCGACTTAATTAGGTTTAGCCGCCTTAGGGTTTTTAGAACTAGGAATCTCGCCGACAGCGCTCGAGCCCAGGCTAATACCTTGTTATATACGGGACCTCTGGGAAATTAGGGTTTTCCTAGTTTCCTAATTTAAACGGAAATCGACAGTGCGAATTTCGGTTCCCTCAACATTCACATCATATAAGACAATGAAAACTCTGTATGTGGCTAAGTGTCATGTTCAAGGATGTGGTGGAAGTTTAGAGCGAGTGTGAAGCATGGGCCAAAGACATTTTGGGTGACAAAGTATTTGAAAACTCATACATGTTCAGTGGAAGATCGAATGGCTCAACGGAAACATTATACTCTGAAATATGTTGCAAGACTATTTATAGATCGGGTTGGGATTATAAATGGGCTTACACCAAAGAATATCAAATATGCGATGGGGAACATGTTTGGGATGAAGCTAGATTACAAAAATTTGTACAGAGCTTTGTTATTTGCGCAAGAGTTAGTGAGAGGAATAGCAGAAAATGGATATGAGATTCTGCCTTCTTATTTGTGTTAGATCGAGATATCAAATCTGGAAACTGTCACATGTCTTGAGAAAGATGGTGAAAACAGATTTAAGAGGGTTATTGTTGTGGATGATACTCATCTATGTGGAAAGTATGAAAAAGTTATGCTACTTGCGGCTGCCCAAGACGGTAATTTTCAGATTTTTCCATTGGCTTTTGCGATTGTGGATGCAGAGAATGATGATTCGTGTGAATGGTTTTTTACCAAATTGTGGAGTTGTGTTTCAGATGAGTATGCGTTGGTGATAGTTTCTGACAGGCACTGTTCCATTGAAAAGGTGTGTAAGAAGGTTTTCCCTTGGGCAAGGTGAGGAATATGCTATTATCATCTATAACATAACATAGTCTAAAAGTTCAAGGTGAAGCACATGTTGTGCTTGGTCAAAGGCGCTGCTTATGCACATACGCTTTTCGATTTTAACCGCTACATGGATGAGATACATAATATAAACCCCAACCTTGCAACATATTTGGAGAATGTTGAGGTATCGTTATGGTCACGAGTTCACTTTCAATGTGACAAATACAATATAAAGACAAGCAACATTGCAAAATCTATCAACTTCACAATTAAGCCATCCAAAGGATTCCCCAACACATTCCTTCTAGAATTTATACACGAGAAGCTAGGAAGATGGTTCTTTAAAAGGAGAGAAGATGCTTTGAGCCTCACATCACAACATAGTCGGTGAGTTGAAAACTTGTTGGCTATTCGTGAAGAGTATGCATATATGATGAATGTAGCGTATTGATGGTTGGCGATTTGTTGTGAGAGTAGGACATTGAGATTTTGTTGTTGACTTGGAACTTCGGAGGTGTCAATGTGGTGTGTTTGATATTGAGAAGATACTATCTTCACATGCCATTGCAGCTGCAAAGGATGCAAATATTCATGTCTCTACGCTTGTATGCGCATCCTATTCAAAGAATTATCTTTATGCAACATACGCGGCAAATATATATCCCAAAAGTAATGTTTTGGAAGCTCCCAACACTGATGAGACATCACCTACCAATGAAGAAGGAGCTTCCAACACACGTAAATGCCTTCCTCCAGATGTCAAGCGTGGTCCGGGTAGACAAAAGAAGTCGAGGTGGCAGTCACTACAAGAAAAATGGCCGTTCTTAGCGTAAGAAAACAGCTATTATATGCTTTTGTTAGCGTTCTTGAAACCGCTATGTCTGCCCCAGCTATCTTAGGTCCCCCCTATACGATAGCAGTTTTCTAAAAGCTATTATATTTGAGACATATTATAGCGTTGTTTTTAATTGCTGTCGTATGTTCTATCATAGTGATCTATCAATGCTATATCTATTATCGATTATGTGCTATTAGAAACTGTTCCTAAGAACATGTTTTGATGCAAATTAGATTTACATAAAAATTAATATTAAATTGATATTTCATTAATAAACCAAAATGTACTTACATACCACAAACATGTATACATTTTCATCAAACCTTACACGAACATCATTACAAAATCAGAACTACAAATAAAAAGGACTATAGAAAACATGGGAACTAAATCAAAACCTTGAGCTCTCATGTTTCCTTCTTGGCCTTAGCCTGTATCTCTCAGAGAAAGTGTAGGGGATACACTTTAACAATATCCGAGTTGGTATTCCAAGAACCTGTAAAAAACAATCAAAAGGGTTCAGCTGTCTGAGCTTTTGAATTAAGAATGGATCATACATTCACTTCATAGTCTTTAAATTTAAGAGATGTATGCTTACTTCTTTATAACATACAAGACAAATCTGCTATAGCTAGAGAACCGTGAATATACTTCTGTAATTGAGACTTTAAGTTTCTATTGCAAAGAGTTAAAACGAGAAATAAGAATACCTGCAACTGGAAGCAATAGAGTGAATATCTCAGGCTCAACATAAGCTGCAACATCAACAAAGAAGAGAAACATATTGAGGTGAATATCTCAGCATCAGCATAAGTAGACAATTGAAGTTACAACAAGTACCCAGTATCATATCACATAGAGAAACGATTAGAACACCTAATAGAGATGAAGCAAGCATAGATTTGCATCCAGGCTAAACGTTTGCGACGTAACCTGAAATCATAAGGAAACCATCAGTACTGATCAGCAACCCTGGAAGTAAAAAAAATCAATGGATCAGCACTGCAATTATACCAAATAAACAATGAAGATGAAATGCTCCAATGTCTGAAACTCTGCACTCGTACGTGACGACATTAGCCACCAGGCAGCAAAAGTGAAGACATTAGCAACCAAAAAACAGTTAGTTTTCTTTATGTATAATCAAAGTGAGATACTGGAAAGACAAAAAAAATAGAAGCAACTGTACACTCAGTGAGCTTGTACATAAATTTGTCACCTTGAAGACATGAGATGTTATTGTTCTTCACTCTTCTTCCAACTTAACGAATCAACTGTATATTCCACTGCCAACCCGCCATTGTTTTCCAGCGAAAAGCTTATCAGCTTCTGTACGCAACTGATATGAATTAGTGTGAAAGAAAGAAAAAGAGACAGTCATGAGAGGCACAACCTCTGTACACCAACAATGAAAAAGACAGACACAAACAAAAAACAATTTAAGGGAGGAATGAATGTTCACATACTGGTTCAAAATCTGTAATCATCTTCGAATAGTGCATTTATTTATTTGATGTGGCTGAGATTGCATAGAGTTTTATCCCTTCCGCGAGCTTCTCATCTTGGTCTCCAACCTACCAATCCAGTAAAAACATACAAGAAGATAGCCTTAAGCATCTGGTCCAACAGAAACAGTGAAGTAAGAAAAAGAACTATGTAGCCTAAGTGTTACAATAAAGAGGGAAACAATTTAGTATTTCGCGGTTCTCGAAATTTCACTAAGTATAAGCGGCACACGTATTTTTCTATTTCCGCTTTCTAATTTTTCACGAAAGCATTAAGTTAGTGCTATGAATATGTTCCGGAATCAAAAATATTATCTATCATAGCAGTTTGAAAATCAGCGCTATCCCGGTGTGCTACCAATACCCTTTTTTCTTGTAGTTAGTCTTGGCTAGAAATTTCTAGGATAAGGGGAAACAAACCGTGAAAACTGCACAAGAATTATAGTTGCTACCAGTGCAAACAACCGGGTCACACTCGTCCTAACTGTCCAGGTTAAACATGTGTTGTCTGTCTTATTGCTTTGGATTTTGTCTTATGTCTTATGTGTGGAACTTATCAGCTGTATTGTTGTTTTGGATGTTGTCTTATGTCTTATGTGTGGAACTTATTAGTTGTATTGTTGCTTTGGATGTTGTCTTATTGCTTTGGATGTTGTCTTATGTCTTATGTCTTATGTGTGGAACTTATCAGTTGTATTATTGCTTTGGATGTTGTCTTATGTGATGAACTTTTGTTGAATTCGTAGGTCTTACTTTTTCTACTACTTCGAGTATAATGTTTTTTATCATACAGACTAACGTGTTAGTCTTCTTTTACAGAACGTAGACTTCTTTTGTAGTCTTCTGTAAAAGAAGACTAATACGTAATCTCTGGGTTGTCTCGAAGTAGTATTTTTTTGTCAAATATGAGTTAAAATCTCTAAAAGAAGACTAATATACTGATAAAAATATGATGTCTAGATAGATAGTCGAGTAGCAGACTTCTGTAAAAGAAGACTAATACTTAAGTCTCCTGCAAGCAAATTACAAAAGTTTGTTACAACCAAAAGTATGGTACAAAAGCATGTTACATCAGTTTGTTACTCACAACACAATACAATAGTTTGGTACAAAAGCCTACTATATCAATCTACATATATCTGATGAGGAAAGTCATAAAAAAAAGTTCATTCTTCCTCCCAATTCTATCCAAAAAGTGGATTAACCTTAGTCATAGACACTGAGATGCTTGTAAAGACATTTCTCTGTGTTGTTTATACTGTTCTCATCGAATATCTCAGTCGCCATCTGAGACCTGAATGTCTTGATGTTCTTATCACACAGGTAATGAGATGGGAATGTCATGCCAAGTGCATGACACTCTATATACTTCAAGCAATACACTCCACAGTAACCACTTTGTTTGTTTTGTGGCACCCCAGATTCTGATACACACTCATGTGTGTAATCAACCATGTACAACTCCATGTCCTTACCGGGAGATAACATATGCAGCATGTACGGCAGCATGTGTGCAATAGGTTTCACAGTCTTAGCAATTTTTTCATCCTTAGCATAAGCAACATCACTATCCCAAATCACCATGTGTCTCCTCGGAAGGGATATCCAGCAAGCTACCCAATGATCGTTCTTGACAAATAATGGCGCATATATATCATCAATCTCCAGCGTCCATGTCTTGTCTGATCTGCAATACGCTGGTTCCTCGCATGTGTAGTAGTCTAAGGCCCCATGAGGGAGTAGGTTAGCTGAGCCATCAGGAATTGCAGGAGAGTCCAGAAACTCTGAGTACTTTTCTGTCCATATTTGAATAAACACAACATTCAACATGCAAATTCTGTCTGACCTAAACCATTCTGGGTGCTTTGTGTATCAGAGTCTTAAGAGATTAATTCCAGCATCCATCCAAGTGCTATATTTACAAAATTAGAGACTTCTACATCAGACATAAATCTACATGCGAGAGAAGTCTACATGAGAGAGAAGTCTATATACCGTGTCATTCAACCATTCTTTAGGAGTTAATAGTATGTAGAACCAAAAACTTGAAGAACCAACCACCTTCTGTCGCCATTATCTGTCAATAATCAAATAAAATAAATAAAAAATTACCAAGTCCTTTATATAAATAGCAGTTATATGAGGTTAGATGATTTACGGGTCAAGTTTCACCCAATCAAGAAGAACATAGAGCTTTTGGCGATCAACACCAGTAAATGGGTTATATCCCCGGCCTCACTTCCGCTGGTTGTGTATGATAACCTTTGTTGTGTTGTTTCAATCAAAAGGAGATTGTTGAGTAGCAGCAAGCCTACGTTGCCTCTCAATTTTAGCACGGGCCACAATGCAAGCAGCTCTCAGTTTACCAACTTGTTTCAGTTTTTTTCACAGAACAATAATTAATGTGTGATTGTTCTTTATCTACTACAGCAACACTTATGCTTACATTCTCATTTTCACTCTCACTCTGCTTTTATTGATGTAGAAAGAACACATTAATAACATTCATTAATAACAAAATGCATCCTTTTACAATCTTGTACAAACCAAAAGAGAACAGTCAAATGCACACGTTTTTCAAACCAAACAAGCTAATATTCCAAGATTCCAAAAAAACAACATGAAAAAGGTTCCACCATTCCAAATGCAATTAATGCAAACAAGTTATTTCCTTTTCACTGATTTTTTTGCCTCTTTTTAGACTGGGGGGTTTGGGAGGTGTTTTGGTACTAACCACATTGGCTTGGGCGTCTTTAGCTTTGGCTTTTGTTGTCATTCTAATGGGGTTTGGAGATGTTGTAGGAATTCATACCGGTTTATAACGATTTATAAATCAACCTATGAATTCATATGCCTAGAACCTCATGTCAATACTGAAATAAACTTAGATCTTAGGGTCTCAAATATACCTTGAAGTTTTGCAGCGGAAAGATAAACAAACCAAGTCGAGATTTAGAGCACTCCAAACGTTGTACCTCTACCAGTATCCACATGCACACAAACGAGATCAGAACGGGATGCTAATGCCGTCGAGATCAAATCTCAAAACCTTGACAAATCTTTTGTCTTTAAGTATTAGGGTTTTATACGGTGGCTTCCCTTCAAATAATAATCAACCCCCTAAAGCATATATATGCATACACGAGACACACCAACCCTAATAACAATTATTATGGGAAATGGGCTTTAAGCCTTACGTGTTATTCAAAATCCAATTTGGATTAAAGTATTATTATTTTGTATTTATCTTATAAATATAGAACCACCAAAACCTTAATAGTTTAATCTAATTAAACTCAATTATTGATCTAGTTTGCTTGGGTGTGCGATCCTATAGGATCATATAATATTCGTAATGAATTCTCAATTCATCGATTATAAGCGATTTCTAACAAAACATTATAATCGTCTAATATTATATGACGGTACATTACGACTTTAACTAGAGCAAGCACAATAGATTTCAGGACATTCCCAACAATCTCCCACTTGTACTGGAATCATCTATTCTCATAATCCCTTTATCTCTATATGTCGATTTTAGCATAAAGCAAGAACTAGTGTCATCCTTATTAAGCTAGATCACGTTTATCGAACTCTGATATATACTTATAAAACAAACGACTGACATTCACCTCGTTTGAGCATGGTCGTGCATTTCACAGTATTAAATCTTCGATAGGTCCAGAGATATTTATCTCCCGTTATATGGGAGGGACAAATCCCATCTTGTTCCATCCCTGTTCCTTACAAACTTCATAGAACACCTAATCAATGTATTTGTAATCATCAGTTACGGCTGACGTTTGACAAGGTCAAAGTGAACTAATCCACAAATAAAGAATCATGACGAACTCAGGTCTAAGGACTATACTCTATAGTTGTAATGAGAAATTCTTATGACACTCATATAACAATCTTGTAGAGTTCTCATAGCGGGTCAGTCCGATCATGTGTTCTCTAACACATATCCATGTGATTGACTTCAATACCACATATTGAATGACTACATGAAACTTAGTCATCAATCACCTCACATACTAGCCATTCATGGTTATTAATGTCTCACGTTAACAACTTTGACTAGGGACCTCAATAATTTATAGCATCTTTCACTTATAGAGTTTTATGATCAAGTCACATACTTGATGACCTATAAGAATGATATAAATTATTTTGGGACATTTACTTAATTATCCAATAATCAAATAAATCTGAAACAATTTCATTTGTTTGAATACATAATCAAATGTATGTCAATATGAACATCATATCATAAATAAAGCCTCCCACTAAAATCAAGATCACATCTTAAGATACTTAATACCCATGGCTGCAGTATGACTATCATACTTAGGCCATGGAAGAGGCTTGGTCAATGGATCAACAAAATTTGCATCCATTGAGACTATGCTAAGGTGCTTTTCTTGGAACTCTTCCAACCCACCATTCTCTATTAAGACGAATGATGAAACCAACTTGTGATCGAAAATCATCTTTGCCAGTCTGAAAAACTTGCATCGGTGTAACCATTTACAACAAGCTCATCACTTCCTCCATAGACCAAAACGTTTCCTTAGTATTTCTCAAATACTTAAGGATATTCTTGACTGTTGTCCAGTGACTTTCACCTGGATCAGATTGGTATCGACTCGTAATACTCAAAGCACATGCAACATCTGGACGAGTACAGATCATATCATACATGATAAATCCCATAGCGGAAGCATATGGTATTCTACTCATTCTCTCTCGCTCATCGTGTGTCGAAGGACAATGAGTCTTGCTAAGAGTTATGCCATGAGACATTAGCAAAAGGCCTTTCTTGGAATCATGCATCTTGAATCTATGTAAGACCTTATCGGTATAAGTATCTTGACATAATCCAATAGTCTTATTTAATCTATCTCTATATATTCTTATTCCAAGGATATATGCAGATTTTTCCATGTCTTTCATTGAGAAACAAGCTCAATAAGAAGTATGTCATCTACATACAACACCAAGAAAAACTGCGCTCCCACTAGTCTTCTTGTAAACGCAAAGTTCTTCTTCATTTATAATGAGATCAAATTCTTTGA
This sequence comes from Brassica napus, assembly GCF_020379485.1. NCBI lineage: Eukaryota > Viridiplantae > Streptophyta > Magnoliopsida > Brassicales > Brassicaceae > Brassica > Brassica napus. The sequence goes on from NC_063452.1 coordinate 21,380,550, forward strand.
TTGCCTCATTAAAAAGAACATTACAACTCCGAGATGCTTGCTCCAAGCAATATATCGGAGTCAGGGCCCATCATAGCTTCCTCAAAGGACGTAGGTTCAACACTTTCTATTATCAATAGATCATGATGATCCGTCACCCAAACTCATATCTATCAGGTTCGTGACGTGTCCTTTCGGACCTACGTACCTCAGGTTCCACATGTGAAGATTCTACGACTCTTCGTATATCTAATTGATCATCTTCCCGAAAAGATGAAACCATCTCCTGTGTTTCTCGAACTTCTTACTCATGTGTTTCTTGAACTTTTTCGAGTTGTACTTTACTCCACTGTTCTTCTTAGAAAGAAATTCTCTTTCAAGAAAAACGCCACTACCAGCAACAAACACTTTGTTCTCAGTGGGGTTGTAAAAGTAATAACCTTTGGTTTCTTTGGGATAACCAACAAATAAGAATTTATCAGATTTTGGTCTAAGCTTATCTGTAAACATACGTTTGACATAAGCATCAGAACCCCAAATTTTTAGAAAAGACAAATTTGGAACATTTCCAGTCCACATTTCATATGGTGTCTTCTCAACTGATTTTTATGGACATCTGTTCAGTGTGAACGCCGACGTTTCTAGAGCGTATCCCCAAAAAGATGGTGCAAGATCTGCATGACTCATCATAGACCGAACCATATCTAATAAAGTTCGATTCCTCCTTTCGGACACACCATTCCACTGTGGTGTTCCTGGAGGAGTGAGTTGTGAAACAATTCCACATTCTCTCAGATGATCATTAAACGCTTGACTCAAATATTCTCTACCTCGATCTGATCAAAGAGCTTTTATTTTCTTGTCAAGCTGATTTTGTACTTCATTCTGAAAGTCTTTGAACTTTTCAAAAGATTCAGACTTACGTTTCATTAGATAAACATAACCATATCTACTGAAGTCGTCAATAAATGTAATGAAGTACTGATAGTTTCCTCTAGCATGTATACTCATTGGTCCACAAACATCAGTATGTATAAGTTCAAACAAGTCTTTGGCTCTTTCACCGTGTCCACTAAAAGGAGCCTTAGCCATTTTACCCAATATACAAGATTCACATTTTTCATATGATTCATAATCAAATGAGCTCAAAAGTCCATCACTATGAAGCTTTTGAATGCGTTTCTCATTAATGTGGCCCAAACGACAATGCCAAAAAAAACTCTAATTCGTGTCGTTAGACTTGAATCTTTTGGTACTGATATTATAGACAGGCACGCTTTGGTCTAGAATATAAAGTATATTCTCTAATGGACCGCTACCATAAAAGATATCATTACGATCAAAGGAACAACACTTGTTTTTGATCGAAAACTGAAATCCTTCCAAATCCAAACAAGGAATGGAAATAATATTCCTACTTATAGCAGGTACATAGTAGCAATTCTTAAGTTTTAAAACCAAGCCTGAAGGTAAAGACAAGTGAAATGTTCCCACGGCTAATGCAGCAACTCTTGCTCCATTTCCCACTCGTGGGTCCACTTGAACTTTCTCCAAAATTCTACTGCTGCTTAGGCCATTCATATTCGTACAAATATGAGCACCACAACCGGTATTCAATACCCATGAAGTAGAACCAGAAGTAGTAACATTTACTTCTATAACATAAATACCCCTAGACGATGTTTCAAAAGTCTTTTTCTTTTTCAGATCTTCCAAGTAGTGTTTAAACTCTTGTTTGAGAACAATTCTCGGGTTTCGATACCATTGGAGGAAATTTAATCCATTCAATTTGTCCTTCTTAAGGGCATATTGGAATGAAAATGGGTTGTGAGGAATTAACATTGCTGGAATAGAAGAATAACAAATATTAATATGATGTTCAAGAATTAGAGAAATCTCAACAATTAAGAAAACTCATATTATATTCAAAACATTTTCCTCAAATTGGATATAATAATCCAAGATCCATATTTCACTAAAATCCGAGTGAGTTTTGGCCCATTTCCCGAATGTATAGCTATTTAGGTAAGCAAATATAATTCTTGGTTGTGGGAACCGAAATTCGCACTGTTGATTTCCGTTTAACTTAGGAAACTAGGAAAACCCTTATTTCCCAGAGGTCCCGGATATTTGCTAATACCACACGCCAAGCAATCAGAACACGAGATAACAACGATAAAGTATAAGAAATCGTAAAAAGAGAGCAAAGAGAAGTCTTATTCCGAGTTTGCGTATGAGCGTTTACAACAAGGTATAAGCCTGGGCTCGAGAGCTGTCGGCGAGATTCCTAGTTCTAAAAACCCTAAGGCGGCTAAACCTAATTGAGTCACAGCTCGAAATAACAAAAATGGAAAGTTGCCTAATTGCTCTAAGTGCTAAGTTTGCTCTGAGAAAAGTTCTCTCCTCATGCTTCTCGCCTAGGACTTCTTATATACTGGCTCCTAGGTCGGTTTGCGCTTTTCCTCTTCTGCCCTTAAGCCGTCATAGCGTAAAAATGGAGATATTCTATTTTTTCCGATCTTCACACTTATCTTCAAAATTTCGTACTTATCAGGGGAAACTTGACATTTATCTTTCCTTGCAAACCAAGCGTAAACCGTCATGCGGCTTACGGGCTGTTGGTTAAGAAATCGTAAATTGGGCCTCGAGTAATGTCTTAGGTCCCTTTGGGCCGTCTTTTGACTCGAAGTGTTTATTACGGCTTCTTTCGATAAAGAACAAATTTTACGCGGTTTTTACGGTAAAGTTTGATCGATGATTGTGAATGGCGGGAAACATGAAATGGGTTCGCTACGGTCTTCGGGAGATAGCATCCAAGGGTAGAAGAGAATGCATGGACCAATGTCGTATCGACGTTTCGGAAGAGCTCGGTCGCTACGTAGCGACTGAGCTTCGGCTTGGGCTTGGTCGCTACGTAGCGACCGAGCTTTGGCTCGAGCTCGGTCGCTACGTAGCGACCGAGCGGAACGGACGCTAGGTCGCTACGTAGCGACCAAGCTTTGGCTCGAGCTCGGTCGTTGCGTGGCGACCTTTTTCGAGCTCTTGTCCGTTGTCTCGTGTTTCCTCCGCAAAGCATTTCGTAAGAAAGAATCTATTTCAAGAAAGTATTCGTCGAAGAAAGTTCTCATTTTCTTCTTCGGACGTTTTAAATGTTAACTCTGTCGTAACCGTTTTTGACCCCAACAGTTAGCCCCCCAGCTCTTTAGAGTCGAGACTCTAGCACGCGGTTTGACGATTTTGGAAGTTAGGCGTATTGGACGAAGTTTACTTTAAACTCCGCGGAAGAAAATTCTTGAGAAAATATATATTAAAAATATAAAATTCCGAGCCCATACTTCTATAAGTAGTGAGCTCTTGTCATTCATTTGCTTCACACCTTCCCTTCTTCAAACCTCCAAAACCTCTCTAGCTCCAAATCTTTTGCCTTCAACATGTCTTCTTCCCACGGCGACAAGAGAAATTCCGATGTTGAGATGGGCGAGGCCACTTCTCTGGCTCCGATTCCGACTTATCCAGTCGAAGCGCCGGCTTGCGTTGCTGACCATCTCTCCTTTCGAGAGAGACTAGTTCGTCGCCAAGCCGAGAAGGAACAGGTTCGAGCTGGCGCCGAGTTCCCATCTTCTTCTGCACTGGCCATTGCTCCGGGTCACGGGACCGAGGTCGTAACTCCGCGAGACGCGGGAACTCTCGCAGGCTCGGGCGTTTCGGATGCTTCGGCGCTACCTGCCGGATCGTCCACGACTCTGATTCTCGTCGAGGATAAGGAGAGGGATGCTGACTCTATGCCTCCTCCTCCGGCCAGGAAAGAGATAGTTCTAGCGCTGCACGCTCCTAGTGTTGTTCCGGTTGCTCAGCCTAAGGGCCGGAAGAGGAAGTTTACCAAGGGCGGTGACGGGGAATCTTCGCAGCAAGGAGGTTCGAGCATAGCGTCGGGGCTTCGCGGAAAGGTTTGTCGCTCACATAATTTCTTGATCTTTATATATTTTTCTAAAAGACAAAAAATCCCTAACTTTCTTCTCGTTTCGCAGTTCATGTCTTTGATCGATGGGATGATCAGCGAGTGCGGTTCTGAGACCAGTCGTCTTGCCAGGGAGTTGTTGGAGATGCAGGGTAGGTGGTCTGAAACCGAGGCCATGCTGACGGCTGTCAAGAATTCTCACTCCGTGAAAGTGTCGAAACTTGAGGTCGCGATAGGGGGGCTCGAGAGGGACCTCGGGAAGACGGCGAGTTCACTGCTTAAGGAGAAGAAACCAAGGAAGGCCAAATCTTCGGAGGTGCGTCGGCTTCAGCGTCAGATCGAGTGCGATGCAGGATTAGCGAGCCGCGGGAGCCGAGAGGCCACAGACGCTCTTCGTTCTGAGTTTCAGGCTCGCTTGGCGAAGATTTCTGCCTTTCTGGGCTCCCTTGAGTGCATCCGGGACAGGGATTTAGCCTTGGCGACGATTGAGGGCGGGGTGGCCGTGGTTCAGTTGTTCCAGAGTGAGACTCCTCCGACCTTAGAGGCCGAAGAGGCCCAACTGTCTGGCTGCAAGGGAGATTTGGCAGTCGTGGATGGAGATTTCGATCTCATCCTAGCTGACCTGAAATACGCGTGCTTTCTTCCGACGTGTTCAGAAGGCTCAGAGGGGAGAGATCTGGTGCTCGGAGAAAGCGGAGGTGACGCGGCTCCAGGCTTGGACGAAGCGACGGGTGAAGAGGGATCGTGAGTTCTGAGGATGACTTTGGTTAGATCTCTTGCGAGAGATTTTTTTTATGTCTGATGTTTCGGCCTTGAATGGCCTCATTTCATATTTTGGGACTGGCCATATGTGGCTTTGAATCCCTGCCGCTCTGCGGCTTTCTTTTTATGACAAGATGCTCGAGATGCATTTTTCATAATCTTACGTATGGCATGGAAGAAGGGTGATGAGTTGTCGTCTCATATCCTTCTTCGATGTAAAATGTTTTGTTCGAGATCTGTTTCGAGAGTTTTTCCGCGAGATATCGACTTCGCGGGATATCTGAAGATGTTGAATATAAACATAGAGGCATGGTTTTGGGATCTCGTATCTTTTGGATATCATGCCTTGAGATGTTAGAGACCAGTGTGCTGGGTTTAGGGCAAGACCTAGGTTTACTTTCGGTTTTAAGATTTTATGCGGTGACTAGCCGGCTATCGATTTACATGTCTTTATTTTAACCTGATTCGTACCGATTTAAAGTCCGCGATAGGTTCTCGGCTTATATGACTTGTTAGATAGAAAATAAGTTATTTCCTTTTCACTGATTTTTTTGCCTCTTTTTAGACTGAGTGGTTAGGGAGGTGTTTTGGTACTAACCACATTGGCTTGGGAGTCTTTAGCTTTGGCTCTTGTTGTCATTCTAATGGGTTTGGGAGATGTTGTAGGAATTCGTACCGGTTTATAACGATTTATAAATCAACCTATGAATTCATATGCCTAGAATTTCGTGTCAATACTGAAATAAACTTAGATCTTAGGGTCTCAAATATACCTTGAAGTTTTGCAGCGGAAAGATAAACAAACCAAGTCGAGATTTAAAGCACTCCAAACGTTGTGCCTCTACCGGTATCCACACGCACACAAACTAAATCGGAACGGGATGCTAGTGCCGTCGAGATCAAATCTCAAAACCTTGACAAACCTTTTGTCTTTTAGTATTAGGGTTTTATACGGTAGCTTCCTTTCAAATAATAATCAATCCCCTAAAGCATATATATATGCATACACGAGACACACCAACCCTAATAACAATTATTATGGGCAATGGGCTTTAAGCCTTACGTGTTATTCCAAATCCAATTTGGATTAAAGTATTATTATTTTATATTTATCTTATAAATATAGAAACACCAAAACCCTAATAGTTTAATCTAATTAAACTCAATTATAGATCCAGTTTGCTTAGGTGTGTGACCCTACATAATCATATAATATTAGTGATGAATTCTCAATTCATAGATATTATAAGCGGTTTCTAGCAAAACATTATAACCGCCTAATATTATATGACGGTACATTACGACTTTAACTAGAGCAAGCACAATAAATTTCAGGACATTCCCAACATATGTTTCCTCAGCTTTGCTTTCTTCAGCTATGTCCTTCTTAGCTTTGTCTCCATCAGACTTGTTTCCTCAGGTACATCAGTAGATGAGCCAGCTTTGGTATGGTCTTCCTTCCAACCTTTACGCACAATCTTCTCAACAGCTCCCATCTTCGCAGTAAGGTCCTCAATCATGCGGAATTGTATCTTCGGAGTGTTTTCGCATCTACTCAGCCCCTCAACCATATTAGAGGTCAGGCCAGTTATCCAAACAACTATTTATGCTTTCATGGTCTTCCTATTCAGGCTAGGGGACTCATGAGCCTTCTTGCGTGATTCTGCCTCGGACTCTGTGCGGGAAGGGAACATTGCCTTCTTGCTTCGCACCATCTCACCAGCTTATGTCTTCACCGGATGGATCTCCACCTTCACATTTGTCCACAGTTTTGTACCGACAAGAGGCCAGTGACTTTGTTCCTACACTCAGCGTGGAGAAAACATTGCCTTCACTATGTTATCAGCCCTCTCATCTTCCAGATAACCATCCCAGCGAAGGAACAGAGTACTCATTCACATTAAAAAATTTAGCCCTAGTCTGCAGAAGATAAAACTATTAAGTTAGTATAAAACCACTTTAAATCAAATTAATACATATATATATACATACGAAGCATACCTGTTTTAGAATATTCTCCTGGAGATTTCTCTTGCCTTTGGCACCTAAGAAGGCAAGTAGAGGTGGGGTCGGGAAATCTTCTATAGGCTGACTAAACCCAGCTGCAAATTCAGGGAGACAATTGTAGACCCAGACTTGAAGAACCTGAACAAAGCTTTCAATAGCATACGTCTTTGTTAAGTCTAAACCTTTCACCGAATCCATCAAGAATTTAAACACTACTCTTCCCCACGGATAATCTTCAAAAGCATCTAGATCCATCACTAACCTACCCAGGCTAGTCTGTGTGGGTGACGAGGTTCTTGGTGCTTCGATGAAGCCAGCGTAGATGGCTAAACGCAGCCGATCATCTCGAGACCATGTTCTGCACATCTGACATGCTGCAGTTAATTCATCCATACTTGGCCCCCGGTCGAAATTCACTCCCATCATCCCCCAAAATGCTTTCATGTCATCTGTTACCTCAACCAACGGATTCTCGAGATTATTCAGATACTCGCAGTTCAGGCCAGGTATCTCTTTAAGTTCATGCAGAGAAAACCTTACTGGTTGAACACCTGCAAGACTCTACAACTCATACTTCTTCTTGCACTCAAGCTGAAAACACAGTATATAGTGCACCAGCCTTGAAGCACATCCAAACTTCGTTTTGTGGAACTTTAAGAACACTACTAATCTCGAGTTCTTAAGCTCCTCCCATCCATCTGCCTCGAGTGCTTCTTTAAGATCAGGGAAGAGCTTGCTTTCTTTGCTGTAGTAGGCAATGCTTTTAGTCGGAAAAGATTCCTTCCCTAGAATATACAGCCTCTGTGGGAAATCAAGCTTATCCATTTTGAAACCTGCAGCAAAAAAGCACAAACAAAGAATTATACAAAAGAAGTCTACAAACGAATAACAAAGTCTACATGAGAAGCCTACAATTCAAAATGAAATTTACAAGAAAAGTCTACAATCAAAATGAAGTCTACACGAGAAGTCTACAATTCAAAATTCTACAAGAGAAGTCTACAATTCAAAATGAAGTCTACACAAAAAGTCTATAATTCAAAAACGAAGCCAACAGTAGACAACAATTCAAAAATAAATGTCTACATATCAACAATGATGTCTACCTTAAAGTAGACTGACCGGAAGCAGAAAATGGATTAGAGAGAAACTAATAGGTTAGATAACAAACTAAGAGAGAGGTTACATGCATATTGAGATAAGTCAACTAGTTAGGTTATCAGTTAAATGAGAGAAGACATATAGAGATGAAGTACTGTTCATTCGCCGGAAAGATGAAGCACAGTTCGTTCGCCGACTAGAGTAGAAGCCATGAGACTGACAGGAAGCAAAGATTTGGACGAAAAGCACCGTTCTTTAGAAGTCACCGGCTCAGATCTGAAAAAAAAAATGTAAAAGTGGTTATTTTTTAGCGACGGAGTGGAAGAAGCTGAAGACATTTAACTTACCAGGGCAAGGGAGCAGACGGCGACTAGTTTAAGCGGCGAAAACAGCGTGGCTAGAGTTTGCCGGAAATCTCCCCAAAAATCACCATGAGAGAACGGTGTGGCTAGGGTGTAGACTACATTTCTTTTTGTTGTAGCTGTAAGTCTTTGCTTCCTCATTTGGAAATCTAGACTTATCGACTAAACAACTCTGTTTTGGAAACATGTTTCATTCATTCGTCTATAAAATTCTAGTGGTATATCATGATCATACCTCCGTTTTTTAAGTTAATGAAATAGTGATGTTGGGTTTTAAGTAACACAAAGAAGACTTCAGCTTGCTAAACTTTGCCTAGTTCTATAAGTTGTCAACATGGTTTACTAAAACAGATCACAATTTGTCTCCGAAATTTTAATTTATCTCTTATCATTATCTCCGGTCAAAACCGAGTATTGTCTTCTTCTTTTCTTTCCACAAACCGAGTATTTTCTTTGGATGACTTCCTCAAATAACCCTTAGCTAATCTGACTCGATAAAGAATAATAGACAAAGACAACATAAATCTAATGATATTAATAATGATATAGGTTTAATAATATATTTTCTATCAAAATCATTACTTTATATGAGATAAATAATAACATACAAAGAAACAGAAAATAAAAACAAATTAATAAATAATTTTATAGATATATTTGGTAAATTGATTTTAAAATTAAGTTATGGTTGTAAAAAAAGAAGTCCTAAAATATAAGTAGCTAGATCAAGTAGAAAAGCTATTAAAAAAATACCAACAAACAATATACAATCATATTTTTATTTTATAAATATGTCCTTTAAATTTTAAATATGAAAGTTATGCTTTAAACCAAAGTTCAAATTTTCCTTTAGCAGGCAGGGTCTGCCCATAAACTTAATTTGTTCACTCACTAACACTTAAACAAAATTCTTTTTATTTTCAAAATCCACTAAACAAAACAAAGTAAAACCCCCAAAACACACAAAATTACTTCTACACTTGTCGGGGTAAATGACAAGACGTTTACACTTTTTTTTTTTTTTTTACAACAAAAGGCTATAACGAAACTAAGTAGATTCCTGATCCAAGAGCCACTTTGGAGGAATCGAATCAACATAAACCATAGCAGCAGGCTGATTTCTAGCACCTCGTGCCAGCTTGTCCGCCAATGTATTTTGTGCCCTCGGAATATGCTGAATAGTGAAGGGATGAAAAAATTCCTTACATCGTAGAACCTCTTCCTTGTGTGTAGTGAACGCTGGCCATTTTGTTGCTGTAGACACCATCTTCACCAGTTGAGAGCAGACAGTTGCAAACACCACTTCTGAGATTCGTAGGGTCTTCATGCACTCCATCGCTCATATCAAAGCTTCACATTCTGCATGTAAAGGTGATAGACTTTTGCGAATAGACATGGCACCCATCATAGTATCAGTAGATCCACCTGCTTCATAAAACCATCCTTGTCCTGTGCACAAATCTTGTGCCCTCCAAGCTCCATCGATATAACATCTACTTTTATCACCTATGATAAGATGATCCACATTTTGTAATGATCCTGTATTTGGAGGATCTTTGGTTTGTGATTCTGCCCACATAACACTTTCAATTTGTGCGGTCCGGAGTAGATCGAAAGGATCCCATGTTTGATTTTTGAAAATTTTTCCTTTCCTATTTTTCCAAATAAACAATAGAATCCAGGGAAAATATCCCAAATCTGGTTCTTTTGGTAATCGCCAAAACAGATAGTCCATGTTTGTAAAAATAGATGAGGTCGGGAAAATTCCTGGAGAAGACGGTACATTAGATAGTGCCCAAATTTGAAGTGCAAAAGGACATTCAAATAACACATGATTAATGGATTCTTCCTCAGCCCCACACATCTGACATTGCGTATCACATTTAATTCCACGTGAGTGGAGATTCTTATATACCGGTAAGCAACCAGAAATTATTTGCCAGACAAAATGTTTCAATTTTGGTGAACACTGCAATTTCCAAGAATGTGCCAGTAAAGGTTTAGTATTTCCAAGACGTTTACACTTATATCGAATAGATCATTTTTTTTTTTTGGTAAAAGAATAGATCATTATCCCCTGTATTTATTTAAGATTATATTATCCCCTGTATTTAATTAAGATTATATTATTGGTAAACCCCTTTGTTATCTATTTTATATGCGTGCATGCATCTTGACGGATCATATTAAACTGTACGTTTCTTCAGATTAGCATTTTGCTGGCTCATATTGATTTTGACATCTAGCTAATTATCTTAGAATTCTTAATTGGATTCAATAACTTATAATAGCCGCAGTGCCGGTCTAGACTTGTGCGACGCCTAAAGCGGACCAAATATTTTTGCCCCTATATGGTACTTAATTTTTTTACTATATATTAAGTACATAGGTAAAATAGTACCAAATAATATTAAAACTTAAAGCTGTTTAAAAAAAGCATTATTTGTAGCTCATCTTATATGTTTTTGTATTTTTGTATTTGCCGTTTCACTTGGCTAATTTTTGTTATATTTTGCTAGATTTTTATTACAAATTAAATAAACAACAAAATATATAAAATAAAGAAAAATTTATGTTTGTTTGAAATTCAAAAGTTTCTAAAAATTCACAAAATAGAAAAAAAAGATTTAATAGGATATGCAACTATTCCTAATAAAATCAATCACAGTATAGAAATTAAATGTGGAATATATATGCACAATTTATAATTCAAATTAATTGTTATAACATTTCTTGTTATAAGAAAAACTGGAAAGAAGATAGTTGTTTTTTTTTTGTGGTCACAGGAAGATAGTTGTTTTTAATAATGTTTAGGGATGTTACAAAATCTACTGTATCGCTGACGATTATAAAAACAGAAAAAGAGTTATTTGTTATAAATCATATTGTGAATGTCAATAACCGGCCCGGTTCATAACCGGCCCGGTTCATAACCGGCCCGGTTCATAACCGGCCCGGATCATAACCGGCCCGGTTCATAACCGGCCCAATGCTAGAGAGAGAGAGAGAGTCGATTGTGAGGAGAGAGGGAGAGAGAATAGACATCTTGCATTTTCCTTATTAGATTATGATTTGTACTCTTTTCATATTTGTATTTCCTTTCTTTAGTCTTTCCATTATTCTATGACGGTGTAATTTCCTATATATAAAGGGCTTCTTATGTTTATGAATAATACAGAAACGTAGATTCTATTCTCTAGTTTCACAACATTATAACTCTTATGGAAGAACCGTAACAGAATCTATTGTATCACTGGAGATTATCAGAAAAGAAAAAAAGTATTATTGTTATCAAATAAAAAGAACAGAGGCTTCAAAACAGGCTGCTACAAGTCACGATAATAAGTTGACATGACACTAGACTAAAGTGAACTTGTTTGTGTTTGGCGCCCCTAAAAATTTTATAATTTTTTGGCGCTTAAATCCATTGCTTTATGGGCTTTAGTATAGGACCGGACCTGAATAGCCGCCTAATATTGTCATTTGATTTGGGCTGCTTTAACATATTCAATGTTTTGTTTTCATCGACTCTAAGAAAAAAAATCTTTACTCGAGGCTTAATTGGAAATGATATCTTTATTTTTTAAAGAAAAACTCCAAAAAACTATTGATATTATTTTGCGACTGAAACATTCAAAAAATAATTGGCAACAACATATGTGATTATGTGGTGGTTTCTAATTATCATTTTGCTTAATTTCTTATAAACTAGTAACTAATATCGCATATGCAAATTAATATAAAAGTTGACTTGTTTGGTATAACTTATACAATGTTTTCTAACATTATCTGAATTTGGAAATTAAGCAAACAGACAGGTAACATATGTATAGTGTCCACAAATTCATAAAGTGGTGTTGATTAGTATTAGTGATTAGTCTAAGTAGGTGGAGAAGCTTCCCGATTGTCTCTCATGACTAATAGTGATTGTTAACAGTGCTCATTTGAGCATTACTTAAAGCAGATTATATTCAAGATTAGCACACTGGTATTTTTCCGCCCGAATCATGACAAGGTATATATACAAACAATTAAGTAAATCATGATAGTGTTTCAACTTTATGAATAATAGTATACTTTATACTATTGGGACTGGATCTGAATCCGTGTCGTTAAACACTTATGGAGTGCTATAAATCATTCTATTCAGATTGGTGGGGAGGTAATTACTAAACTTTAACCTAACGGATTAAACTATATTTTTAAAATTAAACTATTGAAAATCATTCACTTGATTTAAGTTGTAGTCTGTTTTCAGTTAGAAAAATAATCTAAACTCCAAATTCTAAACCAAAAAAGTATAAACATTAAACTAGACACTTCTTTTCCAAAGCTTAAAGCTTCTGAGTAATAAATTTAACAATTAAACAGACTACAACTTGAAACCAAAACCGAGTTAATGTATAGATTTAAGCAAAGAAAAAAAGAGTTAATGCATAGATGGTATTTGTAAAGAAGAAATTAAAACAACTATGTACAAAGATTCTAAATAAACGGACAGAAACCTGAAACAAGTCAGAAGAAAATCCTAGTATAAAAAAAGGTTGACAGATGTGAACATTAAGGTTGTGATTGGTAATGGATGTAGCTTTAAAATTTTTGACGTAGAAAAAAATCTGTAAATTTTTTGTTGTGCTTTTAGATTTTATTGCTGTAAAATTTTATGAAAAACACTAAAAAATTGCTTTGGATATTTGGTTCTGCAGAACACTTGTACAGCTGTAAGTTATTTCAAGAGCTGTGGTTTCAAAAAAAAATTTAAACCTTAATTGTTCTGAATTTGGTGTTTTAGAAATAAATAGAACTTTGGACATCATCTACTGCTGCTACCGATCCCTCTTAAACCCCCTAAGATACTTTCATTAAACGGTGGGTCCTTCTATCTACTATAATGGGCTTGATTTCTTATTTTTATAGTCTTTATAACGGTGGGTTTTTAGTTCAATCTTAAGACTTTTGTCTCGAGGACTTGGCACAGACAGAGGGCGAAAAAGAAAATTTATACAGGTGGAGAAACTAAAAGATGAGATGAACCATGATTAACCTCAGTCTTAACTGGGGTTTTTAGCTAAAATCTAAGAAAATCTAAGAACTGTCTCTAAAATAAAAGATATAAGACCATAATAATCCGGGGTTCTTAAAGTGAAGTTCTTAAATTTCTTAACTTTTAACTAAAAAAGTTAAGAACCGATTCTTAACTTTTTTAGTTAAAAGTTAAGAAACAGTTCTTAACTTCTGCTAAGAACCTCATCCTAAAAACTCCGGGTTAATCATGCTCTAAGAGCCGTCACTTAGCTGAAAAATGTAAAACAAAAAAACAAAAACAAAAAAGTGTCAAATCATAGGTTAAGAACCCGACTAAGAGACTTGGGTTAATCAAGCCTTGAGTAGCCATAGGGGGACATACAATTATCATTGATTCCTTTGTTTCTTTTTCTTACAATAAAAAATTTTTAAATTGAAAGAATTACAATAACTAAAAGTAAATTAAGAGGTAATAGGGCTGTTTGTTTGGCAGACGGAGCTACCTGCAGCTACGACTATATTTTTGTTCGTTCGGTAGACGCAGGTACTTGTGTCCGAACGTTTCGGCATAACGCTGCATCTAGCATCAATCAATTTTGAACGCTGATAAAATTAGCGTGGTCAAAGTTCTGCGGTCAGAAACATAAATTACATAGTTGCCTTTCAACAATTTCATTATTTACAGAAAAACCTAACCCTAATTAGACGCAGCCGTTCTCTCTTTGAGCTTCGTCACCCAAGTTTCATCATCGAGCACTGGTTTCGACCTCGAGCTCTTTCATCTCTTCGTCCTCGAGTTCTTCGACCAAACCCATCTCTTCTTTTTCTTTTTCTTGTCGTTGTTCTCTGTTTTTGAGGTAAACTGTCTTTGTTTCTTGTGTTTTATATGAGTTTTTGAGAATGGGTTTTGGATCCAAGAGCCTTAAAATTCATGCATCTTGCTCCAGCTTCGTCTTCACCTTTCCTTGTTTATAAGAATCATGGTCTACAAAAAAAAACCAAATGAACTATTAGATTATGCTCTTGTTTAGTTGTTACTTGAACGATGTATTTTTCATCTCTACCAATGGTTGGTATATGAGCTTGGTTCTTGTGAAACTGTATGCAGATGACTTTTGTCTATGGACTTAGCCTTTGAATAGACATACAGATCAGATGCAGAATAATTGCAGAACAATTACATTGCACATTGTACTGCATATTTTTACCATTCAGCTACTTTATTGCAGGACAAAAATAAATTTATATAAAAGTAAATATCTGCATGCAGATTGATTTTACCCATTAAACTTTTGATCTGCATTAAGGTAAAAAAAAGAACTGGAAATTATGCAGATGACTAATGATTTTTTTTTTATTGATTATTGATAAGAACTTACTTTATTAATTCATGCTATTCATTTTCAAACCATCAAATCTTTGAAAATAAGATTAATATTTTCATTTTATGATATAATTTATTTTTAAAGGAGTTTAGCTTATAAAATTACAAATAAATTTATAAATACATTTACATAAATTATATATTTAACATATTCATAATTTTATATATTATGTTTACAATAAATAATATATCAAAAAAATGTTTACAATAAATAGTCATAAATGTTACAATAAATATTTTTTTTTATGACCATCGTATCCGGATGCTCCGAAAGAGATCCGACTAGCGCCTAATGACCGTCCACCAAAAATTTGGGCATAGCTTGCCGGGGAACCAACCGAAGGCATCCATGGGGGCTTGTGATCACCCCATGTTAATCCACTAGTGTCCGCATGCAGCTTGGACATGGACTTTTCTGTATTGGACCCAAAGGTCCCTCAAGATAATCACCACAAATCCATCAGCAGCCGCACTTCAAACCATGCACCTGTCAAATAAGACACTAAAATGTAACTCTTCCGCTTGCCACTACACCACTAACACGTGGTTATATAATAAATCAATAGTTGACAATAAATCATATATTACATTTACATTGATAGAAAAAAAATATTATAGTTTATTTAATTTTTTTCCTTGCTAAGAAATAATATTTTAAATTAATTAATAGTTGGTTATAAATTTTTTTTTTATATAGCTTAGTTAAATGAATTTAAATATATTATTTGGTAATTTATATTTTACTATTTATACTTAAGAATTTATAATTTAGATATTTAATTTTAATGTAGCTTCTAAAACTTTATAGCTTCACAAAAAAAACATATAATAATTTTATATATACAGAAATATTTATAGTTAGTTTATATATTCTAGTTACATATGGATGTTATTTTGTATCTTATAAAATTTTATACCTTCACAATTATTATAGAAATATATTTATATTTTGTTTACATATATTTACTTACATATGCATGTTATTTTGTATCTTTTAAAATTTATAACTTCATAATTAAATATATATATATATATATATTTATAGTTAGTTTTATTTTTATTTGATAATAATTAACATATAACAAATATATATATATATATATATATATATATATATATATATATTATATAAGAAATTTTAATTTTAGATATTTATTTAACATTTTTTAATTTTTAATATTTAATATAATGATGA
Source organism: Brassica napus (assembly GCF_020379485.1). Taxonomy (NCBI): domain Eukaryota; kingdom Viridiplantae; phylum Streptophyta; class Magnoliopsida; order Brassicales; family Brassicaceae; genus Brassica; species Brassica napus. The sequence goes on from NC_063452.1 coordinate 21,396,323, forward strand.
TTCAATAATTGATATAAATAGTTAGATCTGCATTTGTTTTGCATTTTCTGTTTGATATGCATTTGTTCTGCATGATCTGAGTTTTGTGTTTGATCTGCGTTCTTTCGTTCTGCGTACTATTCGAAGCCTTAATTAGTAATAGTTGCTCTGGGGTTGTCTTTGATTTGATCTATGCGTAGCCCCTAGCCTGAGATGATCTATAATGGGTTTTGAGAAAAAAGCACTAGTATAAAAGAGTTAAAAGAGGAATAATATACAAATCAGAAGTACGTTTTTGTATTTGGGACTATTAACTATATTTGATTCATAGTAGTCATCTAGAATGAGAAATTTTTTCATTTATATTTGTTTTTTAAATTTGCATATCTTCTTAGCTACATATGTACTAAACTGTTTAAGTGTTTTTTATTTTTGTAAATGAACTGTTTTAAGTGTTTATCACCAATTATGTCATCTATCCCATATTACCCTCTTACGAGATATATCGATTATGGAAGCAGAATATATGCTTTACACATTTTAGACTAAAAGCTCTACTTGTTCAATAATAATGTTGATGCAACCTCAATTAGTTTTCAATTTGGTTAGCTTTTATTGTTCAACACTTTAAAAGTTTTTAAATTATATAAAATATAAATTAAGGTATCAGTTTCTCAAAACGAGTCTATCTTCAATCTCAAGAAAAGCAAGAAATTATAAGATACTTAAACACGAATTTTCTTGGAGATCCTAATTTGATGCATATGAACGAGCAAACTCTTATGATTTATTAGTAAGTACAAGTGTACAACTCTAACAATGCGTGCGTGTGGTGATCAAGTTCCTCTGTATTCGTGTTTTCGTTGTCATTCGTTAATGGTGGCATGTGAATGTGATGATTAATTATATTTATATCTAAACTATCCATATCCTTCCCTTTCTCCTAATAAAATAGTAATAACCTACAGAAATTAAAGACAATTTGGTCATATGATTAAGTTTTACAGGTCCTTTGAATAAGTAACTAATTAAACATTATGCTGACACAATCATAGAGACAAAAGACCCCTTAAGTTCTGATCAGTCTCCACTAATTATATTATTTTTATTTTCTTGCATGTGTTTCTAAAAGTACACAAAATCTTTACCTAATATGCTCTCAGTTCTCCAACTAAGACACTAATTTGATATAGTACATTTTATCGTATATTACACAGTGAGTGGAAAGTCTAGATTACTACCTAGATTGTAATATCTTGATTAATTTAAGAAGATGCTTTGATTATTTGGTGATTATAGTATACATATATTATATCCCATTATTCTGTCTTCCGACATTGTTTTATGGCAATCATACACAATATATATATATAGCTTTAGATTTTTTGGTTTAAGATTTAAGTTGTAGATTTTATTGCTTTAGCTTTAAAATTTTATTGCTATAGGTTTATTTCAAAATTTTAAAAACACTAAACCTAAAGCTGAAGAAAAATTGATTTCTAGAGCCATTATATTTTTTTTTAAAGATTTAACTTTAGTTTTTATTAATAAAGCTTGATTGCATTGATTTTATTGCTTTAGAGAGAATTATGGTTGTGTAGAGCATTCACGGCCAACACCAACCACCGTGCTAGAGCATATATTTATTTTATGGCAATCATACCCAATGGAGGTGATTGGTGTTGGTTGTGAGTGCTCTACACAGCCATAATTCTCTTTAGAACAATAAAATTAAAACAATCAAGCTTTATTAATTAAAACTAAAGTTAGAGCCCAAAATCTTTAAAAGAAAATATAATGGCTATAGAAATCAATTTTTTTTTACAGCTTTAAGTTTAGTGCTATTAAAACTTTGAAATAAACCTACAGCAATAAAATTTAAAGCTAAAACCACAAAATCTACAGTTTAAATCTTAAAGCAAAAAGTCCAAAACTACAGCATCTACCGATCAACCCTTCTTCACACTATAAAACAACAAAAAAACCGCAAGAACGAGTTGATATTAACTATTTTTAGTCATATTCCACAAGGAAAATTAGGCCAAATGACAAACAAAAAAATTACAATTCACTAAATAACCACAACCTCCACCCTCTCCCCTCTTTTCTCTTCCTATCTCTCTTTACCTTCTTACTATAAATCTAATTTCCCCCTTTTTATGGTTATTCTACAAATAAACCTATTCCACAATCCCATATTGCATAGCATCTAATATCAAGTTTTTTTGAAAAAAAATAGTATATCTAATATTAACTGGTTGTAGTCTAAAGCTTTTTTTCTTTTGGTGGATGAAAAGTTGTTTTCTATTATTTTGTTTGAAACACCTATTGGATATAAAATGAAAAAATATCTAAAATGAATATATATATATATATATAGCAAATTTTTAATATGTGTAGATTAGTGAAATATGGCATATAATAAAACTATATAGCAAAAAAAAAACTACCTTAGTCTAGTGGTATAAACTCCAGAAAATTGTTTTTTGAAAGCATTTTCAAAAAAAAAAAATATATATATATAGCACATACCCAAGGCGAAATGCCTAAGCCCATTGAGTAAAACTTATTATATACTGTACTAGTATATAGAAGACAGACGGTGGTGGAATACCGAGAATCCATCAATCTTCATATATGCCACCTTTTCTGATAGCATCTCCATTTATGATTTTCCACCAATTTTGTTTTTTCTTATAATATACTTCATCTGTTTTTTTTTTCACATTTCAAAATTTTATGTACAGATTAAAAAATATTTATTTTTATGCATCTTCTAAACAAAAATATCATTAATTCTAACAATATTTTAACCAATGAAAGTTAAATTGCAGAATATAAAGTCATATAGCATAAAACTTAATAAATTTTACATTAAAATAAAAAAATGTCATGTAATTTTAAACAAAAAAGTCTTCAAAACGTTACTGTTAGCTTTATTAAAAATTTAAAAAATGTACAATGTGAAAATATAAAATGTCATGTAATTTGAAACAAAAAAATTTTCAAAACTTTACTGCTAGCTGTATTTGAAACAGAAAATTTACAATGAAAATTAGAAAACAAAAGGAGTATTATACAAATTACTATGTATATATACAGGTGAGTATCTTTATTTTGCCAGTGCTTTAGGGAATTTAGACAATGCTAGCAAGTCTCAGACACATTATCTTAGTGGGGATCACTGTTCCCATAACTTTCTTTATTTTGAATTTCTTTAATCATTTAGAATTCTTTATTATTTCCTTTTACTGTGCTTTAGGATCAATGAAAATTTGTAAAATCCAAAAACATTAAATAGTGAAAAAGGACAGAGACTATTTTTTCTATTAATCACAAAAGAAAAGAAAAACATTAAATATTGAAAGAGACAACGAGGTTAAGAAATGTGATGAGCAACTCATCCACGATGTGAAGGAACCTAAATTTTAAAATACTGACATTATAATTCATAATAAAAAGAACAACAATTTGTTAAAGACAATTCACTGTCATCATAATTATTATCTTGTGGGCGCGTATTCGCAAATACAAAGGGTGAAAGAATGAGCTTGGAAACGACTCTAGTACTCGTTGTCTTGTTCTTGTCTACACTTTTATTCAATAATCAACTTACCAATTATCTATTCTATTAAAACAACAACATGACCAATTGATAAAAGTTATGTCCAACAATTATTTTGTCATGTTAACTACTTAAAAATAAACCATATATTTCCTTTCTTAAATGCATCTATTCTATTAAAACAACAACATGACCAATTGATAAAAGTTATGTCCAACAATTATTTTGTCATGTTAACTACTTAAAAATAAACCATATATTTCCTTTCTTAAATGTATCGAAATTAAACAACCTGTATTTCTATAACTATCTTCTATTGGTCAATAACAGATTTTATAACCTCCTCTCCAAACTTATTCGTGGCCACCTCTTTCTAATATTTATATTAGCCAAGCCAACACTTAACACTTATATATTAACCAATAGAAGATAAATATTCTTAATAGAAGGTAAATTCTAATAACTGTTGCATCACGTTACTGTTTCTATTCTTTTTTATATGTTACAAAATATATTTACTTTTTAAAGTTATAACCTTTTGACTAACATAACACCTTATTTAATATAGTAATTTTTATAATAATATAATTATGTATACAGTTACATTATTAACATATCGACATCTTTCTATAATGATGTGCTAATTATTCCTTATAATATCGGTTAAAAAGTATAAATGTAGTTATTATATTATAGATACTTTATATTTGTTAAGAAATACAAAATAAAACACTTATGATAGTTTTATTTTTACTCCTAATATTATGAAAGAAAATATACTATTTTCACCGACTATAATATTTAATTATAATTAACTTTGATACATTTATTCAAAAATCTTTATCACGCTACAATAACATAACTTACATCTCAGCATAAAAAATTATAATTTATTCAACCAGACATTAATTTATTCAAATTTTAAATATCTTATACATGTATTAAATTTATCAGCTAACAAAGCATATAATGTTAAAATAAGGTTTAATGGAGTTTAAATGGACTTTTAATTTTTTTAAATATTGATATAAACTCATTTAGTTTCACGGGTTTTTAATAGAATATATTAGATTAAAATGTGATTTTATTTAAAGTTAGTGTAGACCATATTAACCAATTTACATAATATATTAAAATTGTTTTTTTCAAACATTTTTCAAAAAAAAATATTTGATTTTCGGAACGGCTTGGGTTTGATATTAGTTTTTAGATATAACACTTTAAGAACTATTGGAGTATATAAGTCATGTTTAATAGAGTATGAGACTTTGATTTTTGGTCGATTCTAAATCGGGTTTTTGAGTACAAATATTTTTGACTAATCATGTAAGTTAACTATTAAGAAAATATAATATGTTGCAACATTTAGGAATAAAATTTAAAAATAATTTCTGAAATGCATATGGCACACATATTATGCAACTTTATATAATTAATATTGCTACCAACATTATATAAAATTAAATTCATATTAAACACATATATCATTTTGTAAAAATTAGATTTAAAAAAATAACATAAAAATATACCCGCCCTTTAAAGGGCGGGTCACAATCTAGTTATTTCTTTTAAAACATAATTTTAAACAATAAAAAAAATTTAAAGTAATAGAAATAGTATAATTAGTATTATTGAAATATTTTATTTATTTTTCATATATTTAGTTGACTATAATATCTTTTAATTACAGCAAAAAAATAACGATAAATTATATTTTACTTATATAATATTATTTTTAAATACAATCACAATTTTGTTTACTGCTTACTTATAAGAGATATTAAAAACTAAAAATAAACATCATTTGATCAAATAGTTACAAAATAATTTAATGAGATAGATATACTATATTTATCATTATTAAACTTATTTGTTTTCTTAATATTAAATTTGCTTTTAAATTTTATGTTTTTATGTTTGTGGAACTTAATACATAATCAAAACACTAAAGCAAATCTGAATTCTCATTTTAAAAATTATTTAAAATAAATTTCAGTTTACATTCAATAAATCAAAGGCAAAAAATTATTTAGAATTTATAAAAAAAATTAATTATTGTAAATATTGATATGTCTTCATGAGCTTCCAAAAATGTATCAACTACTTATGCATGTAACTTCTTATTGATCATAGCTTTATTTTCTAATATTTTTTTAAAAAACATCAACACAGTTTGATAAATATTATGAAAATAAATGCACATTTAAATGATAAATAAAATTGATTTCATTTGACTTAATTATAAGTAACTATAATTAATTTTGAATTTGAAAAATATATATAACTCAATATACTCACAGCGTGAATGACTCAACTCATCCAACTTATATTCAAAATCAAAGATCTAACTACACTAAAAAATAATAATTTTATAATAAGAATCTATTTATTTTTATACATATAAATTACATGATGACTCAAAACAAATTACTAATTAAAAATAAAATATTAACTAATTGTCACAATATAATTATATATATATATATATATATTCATGATACTTCAGAATATTATCGTTATATTAATTTATGTAATTTGAAATCAGACACTTTAATTTATTTTTTATTTCATTGTAAGCACAATATATCATAAGTTATACAAAATCTTCATAAAATATATATACATATCTAAGAAAACAACCGCCTAAATGTAAATATATTTACATATCTAAGAAAACAACCACAAAATTTCAATTCAGAGATGAAATCTAATTTACCCAAATAATAACTAAACCGGACTGTAAAAACAATAAAACCGATTAGATATAATATATATAAAATCATATGTATAATAAAGTAATATAATATTATTAATATAAATGATGCCTACAAATTATAAATTAATTTAAAATTAAAAATAAATATCAATCAATTATTATAATATGTTTACTTTAAAAATATTTATATCCGTGCATAAGCACGAAAAAATCTCATATATATATATATACACACATACGTAGACAAAGAAGAGCCATTGATACATAGATTCAGCTATGTATATCTAACAGGGACTAAAAAAGATATTAGTACACAGGGACACGCATGAATGAGTCTACGGACATAAGATAGACCTTTCTCCCGTCGTCCACCTATTTATCCCAACATCTAATTTTAAATCTATTTTTTGTTGTAATTAGAGAGTTATAGACTAAATATTTCTATGTTATTAATGATCAATAGAGGTGATGACAAAAAAAATAAATAATAATGATCAATAGAGGTTTTTTTATATAAGGATTACAAGATAAAGATAAATGGAAAGTATCCAAAACCTAAATCCACTAGGATTAGGAAAACTACTAATACATAATAATGGAAAGATTACATCTACTAGAAAAATGAAAGGCTTTCTTTTTCTCCAAGCTTTGTGGCTGTCTCTCTCTCTCCTAAGGTCGGCTCTCTCTCTCCTCTCTCTAGGGCTTCGCCCGTCTCTCCATCTTCTAGGTATTGGGCCGGTCTTGGACCGGGCCTGGTTAATGGCAATCCACTCCATGATTTATAACACTCCCCCTTGGATGCCATAACCATACAGGATTCGTAGTACGTTTCATGTTGCCTCATTAAAACCTTATCAGGAAAACCCAGTGGGACAAAACCATAATGAAGAAAAAAGAGTACAACACGCACTACTCCCCCTGATGTGAACCTCACTGTAGGTTCTACATTCTACGCATCTTGGTGCGTAATATTTCCTGTATGTATAGGATGGGAGTAATCGGCCAGTTTCATTACTGAACCGTAATTAGACCATTTCGACTTCTCAGGTCGTTTCTCATGTCTCTTGACATTAAGTGTCTCGGTAAAGCATGTGTGCTAAACAATACGAACCATATTGTCCTCAGAGATCACTATTTGGTCTTTGCAAATCGTGTTTGCATGTGTCCATAGTCTAGACGTGATCGTCTACTATCAACTGCTCTTTACTTTGGCGATTTATGGTTACCATCGACCATGTATCAATCTGGCCGAATCATGACCGGGTCATAGACCTCGTCTATAAGTGTCCACTACTTTCCTTGTGGAGTTTATACGGCAGCAGACCGTTCTGCTATGTCGGATCCTTACTTAGGGGATCTGATGTCGGATTGCAACCTGATGGTTGATCTTTTGTTTCTACTAGTCCGTGATCAAGGGATAAGGGCCGGACGCCTTTTAGCCGATGGGCCGGACGTTTTAAGCCGGAGTGCTGGACGCCTTTAGCCAGAGGGTTGGACGCATTTAGCCGGACACCCATATAGATATATTCTATGCCTCTTTTAGGTTTAGTATAATCACAAAGAATTTCAAATATATGGACTGTATTGGATTGTCTTTTATACAACTCCAAGATCATGCGTGATCACTTTATTTTACATACTATATGCAGCTACTTTTCAGTCCATGAATCAGCTTAGGAACAAAGTTGTTCTTTCAATTTATCCAGTGATCCATATGCTGCTTACTATATCATTTGTATCCAATTTTTTTCTTATGACCAGACCATTGTCAATTTCGAAAATTTTGTAGCAGCATCCACCACATAGGAGTTTATCTCCTCATATTTTCTTCCTTTGATCTCTGTGAGTACCTTGTGTAACAAGCTATGATCTAATGCTGTTAAGTAGGAAGACATGAACACTCTTAGACCTCGTGATCATGTGCCTTCTCTCACGGTTTCTTTATCTCACAAGATCCATCTATTTCACTGGTTTATTAGATGGCGTTTATGTATATGTATATGGCCAATACGCCCATCTCTCTTATAGATACTTTGAACCTCCACGTTTTTATCTTTTCTAATCTCTATGATCTTTTATGATTGTATGAGTACTCTTTCGTGGGTTCATGATCCTCGTTCATCTCTTTATGTTCAAGTGCTATAACTTTATGTATCTTTATACAAATGTGTGTGTGTGTGTGTGTCGACACTTTCATGTGGTTCCATTATGTTCCAGACATGATCTATAGATTTGAGATCTTATTATCCAGGACCTTTATTACCTAGTAGCTTGGCGTCCTAAGACTACATGGTTTGGTACCTTAGATGTGTAGCTGCGCAGCCTTTTTTCAATGTCTGTTTGGTTTCTAGTATGATCTCGGATCTATCATTCCATGCACCATTCCTTTCTATCCAAGATCCCTTTATCTTATGGAACACTTGGTTTATCTTGTATAGACTCTATAGCAACTTGATTATGTCTCTTCTAGGACATTCATTTGGTGCTAAGCTGGTTAGTCATTTCTCGGGTCAGTGTCTGGCATTTCGATTAGCTTCTCAATTAGCTAGCTTTATATAATCTTTCTTTGGACGTCTTAAATTATAATCTCTAGTCCGAGGATCTTTGCCAAGACAATGATGGTTTAAAACCATTCTTATCATTCTTTATCCAGCTTATAATCTTTCTCCTTTAATATTTGGATTCATTTGTTTCATGCAATCCGTACCTGGCCACTATTTGATCACCCATGTTTTGGCTCTCGGTCCTTTTGATTTCGTGGAGAAGATCTTATTCTTATATATTCCCAATCCTCTTCTGAGGTTCCATCTTAGACGGCACATATATGTATGTGGTGGTTTATTCAAAATCTCTTAAGATGGTGTATGTCTGGTTTTATGACCTGTATTCAATCTGAGATGGGAATATCTATGCTCACTTATATGGCCTGATGCATATGATCATATTATCATTCTATACATGTAAAATCATAATGTTCCAAGCTTATAGACTTTAAAATCTTAGTCTTATAGATAATGGCTTACTTGGCCAAACCTTTTATGGTAATGGACTCTCTGGCCGGTTATGGCCCTTACGGCCGACCTGTTCATAACATGGTCTCTTTGGCCGAGTAATGTCCTTATGGTTTGGCCGTTTTAAAACATGGCCTCTACGGCCGAGGAATGGCCTTTTATGGCCGAGCCATTTATAACATGGTCTTTAGACCATAGTGGTACACGAACTTGTAGTATTGATCATGGGTTTATCCTCTCTCCCCCTCATGACCATACTATAAGGTCGTGGTGCTTGGGACAATTAAGCCTAATGAGTTTCCCTTTGTGTACATGTTTCACAACGTGAGATCATTTACGGGATAACTCTGTGCCTTTTCAATCTTTGCATCGAGTTTAGACTGTAGGATGGCTAATCCTATCATGCCATATAGTGTAAATTTTCGTGGTGTATCTCAATATGGTCACCACGGTTCTTGCCTCTCATCATACTGATCTTATAGCATAGTTTAAATCAGTAGAGATCATTAGGTATAGTCTCGACCACTTTCTTATAAGGTCTTAGGCGATTTTTCTTTCAAAATCTGAAGGAACTTGTTTCCTTTTGTTTGCCCATTGTTTCTATTTAGAAACCATATTATCATAACTCAATGGGTCACATATTATTGGGTGTATCTAATGTCCTTTAGACAATGCCTTAGCCATAGTTTCTTTACTAGGCTCACTATACTACTTTCACGATTTCTTACTTAGATATTATGCCCTTTAGGCAATTCTTTATCAGTAAAAACATTCATATGTTCAAGTAAGATCAGGCAAGATATAATGAAATCAAAGCAAACTCTTTTATATATATATAAAAATTGTGAATCATCAAGTAGGTTAAAAGCAAATCATAAAGCAATAAGACAAGTCATATCGAAAATTTAGTCCTTGAGACAATTAGAAGTCTCAAAGTCCATCCAGTCATTTTTAGCAATGTCGGAATCATTATCGGCCTCATATCCGGAATCGTGAACCATGTGAGCCTCAGGGTTCTTGTTCTTAAGACTTTCTTGGTAGAGCTCACATAAGTGCTTAGGGGTTCTACAGTTCTTGGCCCAATGGTTTCCCATTCCACATCTGTGACAAACGGATTTGGTCGAGTAAGACGGTTTGGATATGCCGCCTTGACCACGGCCATAACTACCTCGGCCACGGCCATAATTGGAACCACGACCACGGTTATTGTGGTTTCCTTTCCGGTCGGTCGAGTAGTTATCTCGGCTGTTCGAGTAATTGTCACGGCCATGCCCCTTGTATCCACCTCGGCCTTTACCGTGTGATCTCTTGTCATTTTGGACATAATTGCACTCGTTGGGATCTTTCCTTTCAACCTCATTAGCCTCCGGTAATGGTGCTGTTCCAACAGGTCTAGCTTCACTGTTCTTCATCAGGAGCTCATTGTTTGCCTCGGCCAGAAGTAGGCACGAGATCAGATCAGTATATGTGGCGAAGCCTTTCATTCTGTACTGCTGTTGCAGTATCACATTCGATGAATGGAATGTAGAGTAAGTCTTCTCAAGTAACTCTTCTTCGGTTACTACTTCACCACAAAGTCTCAGCATCGAGACCGTCTTAAATAAGACTGAATTGTACTCATCCACCGACTTATAATCCAAGAATCTGAGATTCTTCCAGTCGTTTCTAGCCTTTGGAAGTAACACTGTTTTCTGGTGATCATATCTATGCTGTAAAGAATCCCAAAGTTCTAGTGGATTTTCCATCGTGATGTACTGATCTTTTAGACCTTCAATGAGGTGATGGCGTATAATACTTATAGCCATGTACCGATTCTTATCGGTCTCATTGTTGCCCTTGATGATAGTATCACCAAGTTCCTTTGACCTTAGACTGATCTTTGTATCTAGCGCCCACTGCAAGTAGTTATCTCCGGAGAGATTAAGAGTCGCATAGTCTCTGTTTGAGATTTTCGACATCTGAATCACATCATCATTTAAAATTGAGTTTCACAATGTGATCATGCGGCCGCAAGATATATTAACAAGCTCGGCCACAAACATGTCTTACGCATTTATGAAAAACAATCAATCTAGAAACGACCATGGTGCGATCAATTCATCAAGCTACTCGGCCATGCAGTTATATCTAATGCAACCGGTTTCAAGATTGTATAAACTACATGCTGGTCGATTCTTATTTAAACAGTATGAATGCAATCCATATTCAGATCCATATGTATGCAAGAAATCCTTAATCAATCCTAGGGTTTCTGATTTAAACACTAGTAGGATTCGGTTTTAAGATTAAGGTTTCAAGGCCTTTTAAGATTTAAAACGAGATTTAGAGTTTTAAACATTTAAACTTTCAAACAATGCCTCACGGTCAAGGTATATGCCTTACGGCCAAGTATGAGCCACACAGCTATTTAGTTCAATTCAATGTCATCCTTAGAGTAATATCTAGGTTCAATTGCAATCAATCAGGTATGATCAAATTCGATTATGAAATACGACCATGAGATGATATAATCAAGATCTTTATCAAGTTTAATTAGGATTTTTAGTTTAAACATGTCAAGCAATACAGATTCGAGTTTAAACAATCCTATCAATATCTCTAGGTGATCAAACAAACAATCAAATTTCAAATCAAACAATTTTAAAATCGTTTTTCCAAATTAGGGTTTCAAGGGATTTCGAAAACTTTGATCTTTGATCAAGGGAGTTTGATTTGAGATTTAAAATCATTAAGACTTTGATTTTAATTGATCAATGGATCAAACTCGAATTATGGTTTAGGGGACCGGACTTATTCGAGCTCCGATTTACTCTTTTAGGGTTTGATCTATTTGTCTTAAGGCTTTCATCTTAGAGATTAGTTTTTAGGGTTTCAATCTTTACAAACAATCAGGTTCGATTCATGTTCTCAGAATTTAGGATTACCTTTGTTTTGCAGGTTGTAGAAACCGGACCTCCAAGATGAATGGATGAACCTCGGACGCGAGCTGCGACGCGGACGCGAGCTGTCTTCTACCTATCGGGTCTCGAGTTGGTTGATTGGGAACTCAAGCTAACCGTGATACAAACTGGAATCTGAGGTCGTCTAGGATCAGGAACACCTTAGGGCTGGAGCTCATCGGATGCTGATGAGCTGGAACGCAAGCAAGAATAATTTAGGGTTCTTCGGGGTTAGGGTTCCAAAAGACCAAGGCGGCGCCGTGTATTGTTTCTGCGAGTGTGGGCGCGTCTGAGATCGGATCGACGACCGGTTTGCGCTGATGGATTCGTATCGTCAAGAGCTTCAATTTGATATGTGGCTCGACGTCTGGTTCCTCAGGGTTTGAGAGATAGATCGATTTTAAGTTGTGTCTGGATTAGGGTTTATGTGTGATGGATTTTAGGTTAGGTTTTGTCTCAGGGTTTTGGAGTCTATCGTGCTGATAACGTGTTGTAATTAGAGAGTTTAGAGACTGAATATTTCTATGTTATTAATGATCAATAGAGGTTCCTTTATATAATGATTACAAGATAAAGATAAATGGAAAGTATCCAAAACCTAAACCCACTAGGATTAGGAAAACTACTAATACATAATAATGGAAAGATTACATCTACTAGGAAAAAGGAAAGGGTTTTCTTTTCTCCAAGCTTAGTGGCTGTCTCTCTCTCTCCTAAAGTCGGCTCTCTCTCTCCTCTCTCTAGGGCTTCGCCCGTCTCTCCATCTTCTAGGTATTGGGCCGGTCTTGGACCGGACCTGGTTAATGTCAATCCACTCCATGATTTATAACATTTTTCGTACTGTTGAAACATGATCGGATAATTCTCAGTATTTATTAAGCGATTACTTTGATTTATTTATGGTTATTAAAAGAAGGAAAAGAGATAGGAAGACAAATCTTTTCCCAGCAAAGCATGAAAAGAAAGTTCTTTTTCGTTTCTGTTTAAATAGTATTTAATTGAAGAATAAAATGGTTTAATATATACATAGGGTGTGATTGGCACCTGCTAACGTAATTGAGAATAACAAAAGTGGTGTAACTGAGAGTAAAGTAGTAGAGTAAACAAATTATTTTCAAAAAAGAAAAAAATAGAGTTGGGTTAAGCATTATTCTCTTCAAAAGCCATGAGAAAAAAATATAACACTTTTTAAATAAAAACCAATTTAAAATATCAAAACTTTTTCACCTGACTGACTTAACTTTAACAGCTGAAGGAAAAAGAATAGGTTTCTCGCTAAAATATTTCTCTATTTGTGTCATACAATTATATTCTAGTTGACGACACTTCAAGCCAGGCCACATTTAGTTACATTTGAATATTTTCTTAATATGTGAAATATAAAAAAATTATCTTGATAAAAATCACTTATCTGTTGAATTTCCAAATAGCATAAAATTTGTATGACGTTTTGCACTTATTTTAAATCTTATAAATGGCATTTCTCTCTTGATAAGTTTTATTACAGATGTAAATAATAATTCTACTCTTATTTTATAGATATACTTAAAATATGTAAAAAATCAAATAATTCTTTCTTAAAATGTAATTTTCCAAAAAAAATTTGAAAACAACTTTTTTTTAGATAAAATATAGTAAAACATTCATGAATATGTATGTTATTATAACATTCCGGTTTGTGGTATATGTTAAAAGATTGAAGAAAATTGATTTGATTATTTATGTCACCAAAGTGCATTTTATTTTATAGACACACATTTAAAAAAGAAAAACAGAATTAAACGTGTCAGAGCAGTGATCGTTGATATCGTGCGAGTGAAACCAAAGTGCACTGAAAAATATCATGTGGTGATTACATGGTTAGTAAACAAGACAATCGAATCTCCAAAAAATTAAAGCACCGTCCGTTGCACGGAACGTAACCACATCCCAAGTGAATGGACGTGGAAGAACTATTAGCCATGGACGGACAGAGAGTTATAACTGGTACCTTAAGCGAATCCAGACAAGTGTGGGGTCCTATGAGGACTCATACTAACACGGATTATGATCATTGAACGCAACGGGAACGTTGTATTCTTTGAAAGAGAGTGAATTATAACATCTCGGTTTGTGGTATATGTTTTAAAAAGAGATAATTGATTTGAATATTTAAGTCATTAAAGTGCACTTGATACATCAAAAAAGAACTTCATAGTTAAACATACTTGAGCTAGAGTAATGGAAGGATGTGTTACTTATCAGAAAATAATTTGTGATATCGTGTGAGTAAGGCCACACGCTGAGAAAATTCATGTGGTGATTGTATGGTCAATAAACAAAATTTTCAAAGCTCGTAAAAACTAATGCACTGTACATCGCACGGAATAGAGCCCAAGTGCCAAGTAATCAGGCATGAGAGGTCTATTATCCGTGGATAATCAGAGCGTTACATTTATATATTTTTAATTTTGAGTTTAGACAGACCTTCTTAAATATGTATATCTTCATGTTAAATATAATATCTTCATAAAATTTAGAAAGATATTAGAAATATGTATAACATCTTCATAATTTTTTTATAACAAATGTGTATTTAAATAAATTCTTAAATTTGGATTTAATAAGATAATTATGAATATATACTTATGAATATCTTATTAAATTTTAATTGTATGCCTATTTAATAAGATATTCTTATATATTGATAATATCTTCCTAAAATTATTGGAAGAACTTCATAAATTTGATATCTAAATTTTATAAAAAAATATACATAGTTAAAAACATCTTTCTATATTTTCAATTATATATTGAGTAATATTTTCTAAATATTCATATAAATTAAATTTAAGAAAAAAACACATATTTAGGAAGAACTTCTTAAATTGACCTACAAGTTAAATTTAAGAAGTCTATTTACACATTTATTAAAGCATTCTTAAATTGGGAGTTTATTTTACAAATTCAGAAAAATATCCTACATGTTCATGAAAATTTTCCTGAACTCAAATTTAGGATATAATATTATCAGTGCCGGTCCAGACTTGTGCGACGCCTAAAGCGGACCAAATATTTTTGCCCCTATATGATACTTAATTTTTTTACTATATATTAAGTACATATGTAAAATAGTACCAAATAATATTAAAACTTAAAGCTGTTTAAAAAAAAGCATTATTTGTAGCTTATCTTATATGTTTTTGTATTTTTGTATTTGCCGTTTCACTTGGCTAATTTTTGTTATATTTTGCTACATTTTTATTACAAATGAAATCAACAAAAAAATATATAAAATAAAGAAAAATTTATGTTTGTTTGAAATTCAAAAGTTTCTAAAAATTCACAAAATAGAAGAAAAAAAGATATAATAGGATATGCAAATATTCCTACTACAATCAATCACAGTATAGCAATTAAACGTGGAATATGCACAATTTATAATTCAAATTAATTGTTATAACATTTCTTGTTATAAGAAAAACTAGAAAGAAGATAGTTTTTTTTCTTTTCTTTTTTTTTGTAACAGGAAGATAGTTGTTTTTAATAATGTTTAGGGATGTTACAAAATCTACTTTATCGCTGACGATTATAAAAACAGAAAAATAGTTATTACTCTTAAGGAAGAACCCGTAATAGAATCTATTGTATCACTGGAGATTATCAGAAAAGAAAAAAAGTATTATTGTTATCAAATAAAAAGAACAGAGGCTTCGAACGAGGCTGCTGCAAGTCACGATAATAAGTTAACATGACACCAGACTAAAGTGAACTGGTTTGTGTTTGACGCCCCTAAAAGTTTTATAATCTTTCGCGCCTAAATCCATTGTTTTATGGGCTTTAGTGCAGGACCGGACCTGAATATTATACATACTCAAAGAAGTTTTTCTAAACTTTTATTAGGAAAAAATGCTTTGATAAAAATGTCTTAATTTTATTTTTGAAACAAAAATATTTTGAAAAAAAATTGTAAAGAAAATCGTTTTTTATTTTCTAATTTTTAATATTTATTTTTATATGTATAATAATTAGTTAATTAAAATTATTAATGAAGATAAAATTTTCATTTATTAATAAAATCTATTTTAATTACTTTAAAAATTAAATACTATTTGGGGATAAAAAAAAGAGTTATTTAGAAGATTTGCCTTTGTGTTCTAGATTTGAACCATGCCGTTTTCTCGGAGTTAAGCCTTATTATTTAAAACTATCCACTATTTAAAAGTATAAATACTAGTTTAAAAAGTATAAAATCGAAAAACCATGAGTTTAAAAAAAACTATTTTATTAAATTATCGAACAAACCATGTGTACTTATCGTTCGATGTTTGTACTTTTAATTAATGTTTTAGATATCGTTCAAAAGTATTAATGAATTCAAACCTATGTATTGCGTCTTGTATAAAGAAAGAAAAAGTACAATTGAGTGACAGACAAGAAAGAAAATAAAAGTAAAGAACATTCGAGGGTGACTGGTAACCATCATAGAAACGATAAGAACGAAAGGAAAAAAATGAGTAAAAATAAAATTTTAGGAATATTGAAGAATGATAGTTCTTTATCAAAATTAATGAGAAATTGATTTGTTCTATAATTCTCTACAAATAAAAAAATGAGAAGGAAAACCTATTACTCGTGAATGGTAAAGAGTTTAAGAAATATTAAGAAACATAGTGTTTTTCTTCGTTCCCTTGGTCATCCATCACACCCAAAATATATACAGTTCAATCTTTTCAGTAAGGCTCGCATGATGTGACAAGCGTGAAGAGGAACTAACACGTGTAGCATTTGCAACGTGCCAGCCTCTGACCTTATTATTTGTTGTCTACTGTTTCATTCAGAGAGTTAATTAAAGGGAAAATTAGAAGATTGAGCAACTTTTAAGTTTGAATTAGAAATTTGGGCAAACCCATGTTTTAATTAGGTTGTTGGGCAACCTAGTAGGAGAGAGAAGAAAAAGTGGACAGTTTTAACCTTTTTGCCCCACAACCTTGAGCTGCAATTCGTGGGACCAGGCTGTCTTTTGCCCAGAAAAACTTGCCTCAGGAATACCGACACACGCGCGCCGGATGTGCGTGTAAGAGACGAATTGAATATTATATTATTTTAATTTCAGAAGGAAACATGGTATTGGGCTTCGTTTTTGGGCTATTTGACCCCAAAACTTGAAGGCCTTATATGTGATGATTTTTCGCGGGAAACAACGGCTCCAAGGTGGACGAATGGCCATTAATGACTGGTGACTTAGGAAAAAATGTGTTTTACTTTAATTTATTAATTAAAAACAGGAGAACTATTAATTATTTAATACAAAAACGTACGAACCCTATCTCTTTGCATGTCTCCTTATTGAGGAGTAAAAAAGGCTACCGAACAAGGGAACTTGAGGCAGCGAATTTTACACACAGAGGCATGAGCTGCATCCGATATGGTGAGGGAGGAAAGGGTATGGCGGATGGTGGGTGTTCTGTATCTAGCATCGAAGGTAAATCATATATAAGCCGTACACCATTGCATTTATGACATTATAGTTATTGCTGAAATCATTTATTACAGATTTGAGGGTGTTCGGAATTCAGGTGTTTTTTTGTGCGAAACTATATTTATTGCTTCTGATTAGCACATTGAATTTTTAAATAAATTTATGTTTTATTTTTCGTAGGTGTTCACGATTCATACATCGTTGTAATCTCTGGACGGTGGATTATGTACGACACTGGTGACTGGGATTTTAAACTTGATAGCGACCGTATGGGGAGGGCTGTCTATGCGAAGTTGATAACTTCTGTTGAAGACTTGAAGCGGGCCATTATTGAGTCATACGGTCTAGTTGGAATGTCTGTTGCCGTTGAGATGTCATATTGGCTTGGTGAACACGGATCTTGTGCTGTTGGTGAAAGAGAAGCTCCTGTTCAAATTTCCAAAGATAAGGATTTCGACTTGTTTACTTCGGCACGTAAGGTGGACAAGTACATCAACGTATTTGTCACATTCAAAGAGGAAATAGATGGGAAAATCCATTTTCTGAGGCCAATGGGGAATCTTTTGAAGTCCAAAGAAGTTGCCAGCAGCAACGAAATGCAAGTTGGGAGTACGTCTGCTGAAGTGCACACCCGGAATGAAGTTAATGACGGTGAGACTGATTTGACCGAAGATGAAATAATTCTGATGGGAGTTGCGGAAATTGAAGCAGTTTATGCCTCAAATGGTTTTGGGATGCGTGAAGTGGATGGAACTGCATGTGAAGTTCAGAATAACGTGGAGACGACTGAAGATGCTGCGTTAGGGGAATGCGAAGATGCCGACGATGAGGATTATGATTACAATTTATGGCATGATTTTGTTGGACGAAATTGCGAATGGGACGATGATAAGGATGAGGATGGAGGGGTAGGTGGTGGTGGTCGAACTAACGTAACATATGGAGGTGTACGTGGTGAGGTGGTGACTAAAACGAGGAGTGGACGAACTAATCCTTCTTCATCTACAAACAAACAGCGTACCGCAAACCCACCATCAACTTTTGAAGATTACGTAGATGAGGGTAGAGATTACATAGGCTCATCTAGGATTTCGATGGAGAATATTGAAGAAGCAAGTAATAATTTAGGTGTCAAGTCAAGTGATCAAGTGGCCGACACTGAGAATCATTCAGATCCAAATCAAGAAGAGGACCCAAGTTTGGACAACAGCTCCCAAATGTTGGTTCTCCAGACTCCTCCAAAGCCGTTCAACATGCATACTCGGGAAGTTGACGACAGTGATGATTTCGTTGGGCAGGTCCCTCAATGTGTTTCGTCTAGACTGACACATGATACATCTGATGGAGAAGACGAGGATGACGACTTTGTCGAACCGGTACCTCAGTGTGTTTCGGGTGGTCAGACACATGAAACCCTGGTTGGAGAAGACGAGGATGACGACTTTATCGAACCGGTACCTCAGTCTCGAAGCCGTGAGGAAGACGCAAGAAGACGTCGTGAAAAGGATAAGGCTGATGACGAATCACTCATGAAATCCGTTAGAGCCGTTGAGCTATATGGATTTGAGGATGTAGAAGCTTCGTCTAACAACGAAGCAGTTAACGATTATACCGTCGATGATATTGACTTCACTCTAGCAGATGCTGATATGTACACTGGGAAGCTATTCAGTAGCAAGCAAGAATTCAAGATCAGTTTGCACATTTATGCCTTAAAGCAGGTGTTCAGGTTCAAGTTCCACAAACATGCGTTTAACTACGTCGCAGCGAAATGCATTGATAAAAACTGCAAATTTTATGTTATGGCTAAGCAATTGGGGGAATCTTCGACATATCAGGTGAGGAAGGCGCAACTGAAGCATGTCTGCACATCTGATGCTAAAGCGCAATATAAGAAACATGCGACGTCGAAAGTAATAGCTGCACTAATGAGATCGAAGTATGAAAGGCTCCAAGCTGGACCGCGCGCATCTGAATTACCCGAGATGCTCCGGAGTGAGTTCTTGTTTACGGCCACATATTGGAAATGTTGGAAAGCAAAAGAGTTAGCAACTGTGGCTGCACAAGGAACAGAAGAGAGCTCTTACAAGCTCCTGCCGAAATATTTTTATGTTGTAAAGTATGCAAATCCTGGGTCCATTACTAATATCAAAACTGAAAAAGATGATAAGGGTCAGACAAGGTTTAAGTACGCGTTCATGGCGCTGAAAGCTTGCATTGACGGGTGGAAGCATCTACGGAAGGTTATTGTGGTGGATGGTACTCATATGTTTGGGAAGTACAAAGGGTGTTTACTAACTGCAAGTGGGCAAGATGCCAATTTTCAGGTATTCCCTATAGCGTTTGCTGTTGTAGACAATGAAACAAACGAGTCTTGGAGTTGGTTTTTTGAGAAGCTGACAGAGATCGTAGAAGATGGCTCCGATTTATCTATTGTGTCTGATAGAGCAAATCAAATATGTGTTGCTAAAGATAAGTGGTATCCTCTTTCACACCATGGGTGCTGCCTCGTACACCTACAGAGAAACGTCGACGCAAAATTCAAGAAAAGGAATCAGAAGCAAATGGTTGGCAGGGCAGCCGAGGTATTCAAGGTATCCCACTTTAAGAGACTTTACGCGGAGATCAAACTTACAGATAAGCGCTGTTGGGATTATCTTGAGAAGATCGATCCTAGACATTGGACAAGGTCACACTTTGAGGGCGAGCGGTACAATCTAATGAGCTCGAATATAGCTGAGTCTCTCAACAAAGCACTAGTTCCTGCGCGCGATTCCCCGATAATGGCGCTATTTGAGTTCATCAGACGCATGATTAGTCGTTGGTTTGTGAGTAGACAGCGAAAGATATCGAAAATGAGTGGTGAGATCCCCCCGGCTGTTGACGAGTTGATGGAGAACAATCTAGAAGACGCAAGAGCGTACGCTGTGATGCCTCTGTCTGCTTTTGAATTTGAGGTAACTCTAAAAACAACCGGCTTCGGGAGTTCTGTTAATTTGGAAACCAGGTCTTGCACATGTCTTGAATTCCAGAAAGTTGGAATACCATGTCGACATGCCATTGCTGCGGCTATGTTTCGGGACTTGCAGCACTCAGAGTTCGTTGCAGACGCCTATCTAAAAAAGACATGGAATGAAACAACAAAGGGTGTTACACTCCCGGTTCCAGATCCGCAAGATCTTTTCATACCTTCGGAGGTTAGTGACCTTATCATGTTACCACCAAAGACGAAGAGACCACCAGGACGTCCACCGACCAAGCGTAAACGTTCTGCAGGAGAAATACCGGTACGACCTAATCTCATCTGACTGTAGTCATGGATATTTTCTGAATAAAGGCTGTTATGTTTTTTTCAGGAGGGGCCGAAGAAGAAGAAACTAAACACATGTAGTCGATGTCATATCTCAGGTCACAACAAAAAGTCTTGTAAAGAACCGCTACAATGATGGGTTATGGATGGAGGAGATTTTATGTATTGTTGACAAGGGAGTTATTGTTTAGGTGTTTCCTAATAACACATCTATAATGCTATTTTGCGAACTGATGAGATATGGATTACGCAGTGCTTCTTCTTGAATTTATTAGATATGTATGGTTTTATTGTCATTCCTAAATATGGTGTTCATGTTTATGATTTGATGTAACTTGTTTATAACTTGAGGTGTACGATATCTGTGTAGCCAATCTAGCCGTTAGAAAGACATTTAAATACAATGTAGCCGTTGTATTGTGGTCCAATAATAATATAGCCGTTACAATCTCAATCTATTTAAGTATGACTGCTTGTGTCGTCTATATTTCAGATTTTTAGCGATTCTCTCTTTACTCTATTTTTATACTAAAGATGGGACTTGATTATAGCTATAGCCAGCCTTCCGAATCAGAGGACTATGGTGGGAATGACTCCAGCCACACAGAAGACCATGAGGTTGAAGATCTTATTCGTCGGGACCAAGCTGAGCTAAATTATAATTATGTTGCGACGGTTCAGTACCCTCCGCAACCCGAGGTCGAATTTGGATTCCCGCAGACATGCTACTGTGGTGGTCGGCCTAAGCTAGCAACATCTCGCACTGTAAATGATCCAGGTAGAAGATACTACACGTGTGATTATGTTAATGATGGAGACTGTCATGTTCATAAATGGTGGGATGAGGCGGTTATGGAGGAGATGAGAGCCAGGGATTCGCACACACTTCAATTGTCTGAAAAGGTAGATTATCTTACCTTTTGGAATGACTATGACCCACAACTTAACAAGTTTAAGGATCTCCAGAATGAGACTGAGCAAAAGCTGGTTAGGCTAGAGAAGATAGTGTCTGAGTTAGCTGAAAACAGAACAAGGTTAACCAATGGCTTCGAATACTTTGTTGGTGGAATGGTTATTATATTAGTTTTACTTGGGTTGGTGATCATATTCAAGTAACTCTTTATTTTGTAATGTAATAAATCGGATGAGTAATGAACTCTTGATGTGGTTTTTTGTAATGTGTCATTTTTTTATGATTCTACTAAAATTCTATGAACCAATAAACACGTTTGAAAAAAAAAATGGTGAATATATCCCTCTCAATATTATATTCTACTATTTAAGTAGAAATGCTTTTGAAGGTTAATTTGTACTCTTCTATCAAATTTTAACTGTTTATCTCATAATGGGCCTATCCATATCCAATTAAGAAGCAAACCCATTTGAATTAATGTAATTTCATAATGTGTACAAAAGTCATCATTATACACCCTCGGTGAAGGTGTACGAAGTCATCATTATATCCCCTCGGTTACGTAAGCTTCATATCATAGTTTGAAATTAGGGCTACCTTCTGACACGGAAAATACATCTTCTTTATACATATTTGTACTAATTAATGTATGAACTTAAGGTATTCTCATCTCTCTCTTCGTTGGTGTACGAACACGCGTACACTAATGGTTTTAACACGAAAATAAATTTAAGTGAACTCTGTCTATGACAAGAAAGTTTCCTACTTCATTTCATATGGTCTAATCAGTCGGAGATTTAATTCTACCGAGGAGTCGCAACGATTTAATTTGCATGGTTTAAACCGAGGAGTAGTAATGGAACGCCGCGTCTGTTACCAAAAAATTAATTAATTATTTTCGTAATATATATACTACTCTGTTGTCATTTAATATCTTTTTCATCTTTCTAAACACATTCTCTGCAAACCTCTTTCTCTGCAAAACTCTTTCATTCCAAAAATGGTGTCTGATATCAGCCAGGGCAAAATGACCGTCGCAAAATACAAACAATTCTTTTACAGTTTGCCTATAGTCGGCGAACGCACCGAGCAGCAGTTGATCCTGTTGGCCAAGGCCGGTTTGAAGGAAGAGATCCGCGACGGTCTGGAAACTGAGGAGTTCGCCACACTCGAGGCCCTGTTCGAGGATGCGGAGGAAGTCGAGGAGGGGTTAAAGGAAACACCTCCATCCAGCCCTGGCAAACACCGCCGCACAAGCCCCGATCACCGCAGTAGCAAACGTGCTCGCAAGGCGGAGAAAAAAGGTGACCCGGAGGATGAGGGTTATGGATACCCCGGCGAAGGAGAGACGGGGTTAAAGGACGATGAAGAAGGTGACTACTGGGAGTGGATGCAGATGGACACGGACGTGGATGACGACGCTTCCGACTGGACCGACGACACATTGGGTTCTGGGCAGTTCAGAATGGACAACTACCCAGACAGCTCCGGCACCGACTCCAGCACCTCCGACTCCGACTGGAAACCTCCTCCTCTTTTAATATTATTAAATATTTTGAATTTTATTGTTTTGTGTAATTATGTTGAACTCTTTTTTTTTTTGAACTCTTTATTATATTTTATAATAAAATTTATGATTTCTGTTTATTATTGCATGTTTAATATTGGTAAAATTAGGAATTGCTAATTATACGAATACTGATGGTATATGAATACTGACGGTATATGAATACTTACGGTATTCGAATACTGATGGTATACGAATACTAACGGTATACGAATACAGACGGTATTCGAATACTCAAGGTCTACGAATACTGACGGTATTCGAATACTTAAGGTCTACGAATAATTCCATTAATTACTCACTTTTATTACTCAACATTCATAACTAGGGATGTCAAATGGGCTTAATGACCATGGGTTAACCAAGACCAACCCCAAATGGTCTGACCATATTAGGCCCAATTGACATCTCTATTCATAATTCCATTAATATTTATCTTTACTCACTTTTCATTGATTAAACGGTATATGAATACTGAAGGTATACAAATACTGAAGGTATACCAGAGAAAACGGTATACGAATACTGACGGTAAACGAATACTGACGGTATACGAATACTAACGGTATTCGAATACTGACAGTATACGAATACTGACGGTGTACGAATACTGACGGTATTCGAATACTTAAGGTCTACGAATACTGACGGTATTCGAATACTTAAGGTCTACGAATACTGACGGTATTCGAATACTTAAGGTCTACGAATAATTCCATTAATTACCCACTTTTATTACTCAACATTCATAACTAGGGATGTCAAATGGGCTTAATGACCATGGGTTAACTAAGACCAACCCCAAATGGTCTGACCATATTAGGCCCAATTGACATCTCTTCATAATTCCATTAATATTTATCTTTACTCACTTTTCATTGATTAAACGGTATACGAATACTGAAGGTATACGAATACTGAAGGTATACGAGAGAAAACATATAACATTGACGAATACTTTAGGTCTACGAGAGAAAACAGATAACATTGACGAATACTTAAGGTATACGAATACTTAAGGTCTACGAATACTTAAGCTATACGATAGAAAACAGATAACATCGAGGATAACATAAATAAAGTCCTAGAGGATGTGAGAAATGTTGCAGCATATCCAAAATAGCCTGCAGTTTTTACAAGAACCTTCAAAATCGACTGTGTAATCATGGCCATAAAGGCAGCTTGGTGACTTGATTACCTCATCATCCGGAAATTTGAAAGATGCACCATATCTGTTCATGTATGGCGCTCCAAATGATATCAATCGCCACTCTAGATCAGCTCCCAGTCCAACTATCGCATCCGAGCGAAGGTCATAGTGATTAGCTTCGAACTGCTGAAACAGTTTACTGGCTTCCTTGTCATTGCCAATACACACGTTGAAAATGCCGACTGCTAAAGTTGATAAATCATGATTTGGGACATTTGGTTGCAATATTCTAATACATTTCTCAGGACCTACGATCAGTGCTGCATAGAGCCCTTCATAGTAGATAGCGTTTGTGTTGCCAGCTGTTACGCACTTGATGAAAAACTCTCGAAACTGACCACCAGTGCAGATTTGACATGTTGCAAAGGTGACCATTGGCTGAACATTACACTTCCTTAAGACGGAGGGTTCGTGGACAAATGCATAACCCCAGCCTGCAAAATACCACCAAGATAGTAGAATGAATCCACTCCCACCATCTCTATTATTTTACACAAAATTTCTTCTGGAAGATTGGGGATGTTTAGAGATGCCATACTATTGAGTTCTGTTGGAGATGTTTATCAGAAGCATTGAATATGTATATATAGAATAAAGAAATAAACAAAGGAGTCTTATGAGTTACTAGGAAAGTTATTGTCCCCTCCCACATTTTGTACCTAACACTCTCAGAGAAATAGTTATTGCAATCAATTTTTAAATTTTACACTAATACTTATTAAATGAAACAGTAAAAACACCAACTACTTCTGAAATTGTTTTCCTTTGAAACAAATAACTAACACACTATGGTGAGATCTTGCATGGATATTATACTCTAATAACCCTAAACCCTAAACATGCAACCCTAAACCCTAAACACTAAACCCTAAACCCTAAACCCTAAACCCTAAATATATAAGAAATACGATATAAAACCTTCAAAGATAAACTGATCTGTTTGAATTATAGTGTCTGGATGAATGAAAAGATACAATAACCGTTAACAATTCGGTTTAACAAACGAAATGAAGCAGGCAGTATACACGTCTTCAACCATCGTTTTGAACTTTTGCGTTTCCAATAAATTCTTCATAGGTATCCATCGCGTATTTCTGACGGAATATGTCCACCTTTTTGTCATCGATCTGCCCCATATCCTCATAGGAGTATCCCGCTGCATGCATTTCCAGAAATTTGACCGCGCATGGTCCACAGTCGCCAGACCTTTCGTTGAAGTAAATATTGTCTGGACGCACCCATGAAAATGCTTGGTCTTCTTCAGGATGACTACTATCGGAAGGAGGCGAAAACGCAGCTAAGACATGAGGCAATGCGCGTAGAAGATAAGCCATGTGCTTGTTCACCTCATTATCGGACTCATTAAGGGGAATGTTGCAGTCCAAAATCTCCACTTGTCTGCATGTCAAGTTGATCACAAGACCAACCCAATGATCTTTTCCCCACATCATTGGGGCGTACACCCTGTCCACATCAACCAACAACACCTTCTTGTCATTCCGACGCGGCGTTTTTCCGGTGAAACTGAAACTGACAAGCCCTCCCCAGTTGAATCCCAATTTATCTGAGGCCTTCTCGAACTCTGCGAACTTTGATATGATGCCCGCAATACTGAAGTAGTCTACAAATCTGCACCTCCGACTCAGATAATTGCGTCCATGTCGCCTTACTAGCATACTAATTAGCACAGAAATGTGCTGAAAAATATGTACAAACCATTAGAAAAATATGTACAAACCACTTGAAAAAACGGATTAAGTTCTGATGAATGGAATACCTCGGTACTGACCCAATTTGTTGGCCGCGCCAACGACAGGAAGAACTTATTTGAGACATGGATCCCAATAACAATTTCGAATTCCCTGAAATTTGAGAACAAACCAAAAGTCAATATTAAACATTTGACAGTCCAAGAAATTTATACAGTATATCCAAACAACTTACTGTGCCGGTTTCTCGCGGAGAATTGACTGAAACTCTTGAAACTGCGCTTTCTCCAAGTCTGCTAAGGGCGTATATTTGGGTTTCTTGCAGCTTTGGAAAAGCTTCTTCAATCTCTTGTCTGGGGTGTACACTCCTCCAATCTTTGTTGAACGTCTCGGAATACGCTTCGTCTGGAGGTCATCTTTTTTGGTTGAGCTTATTGGAATACATTTCCCTTCTAGCTCTGCTTTTTTTAATGACCTAGTCAGATATCGACTCAGCTTCGAATTCCCAACGTCTGGTGTGCGACATTCAGTCATCGGATCATCCTCTGGCGGTGTCTTGTAATCTTCAGAATTTGTCGGTGACGCTTTACCACCTTGTTCCTCCGGCGGAAGGACGTAAGATTCAGGATGAGACCAAACGGTAAGCATCCTACAAGTGTTCTCCTGTGGATCTTTATAGACATTGTCACTCCGTGTCCCCTTTTCAACCTCTTCTGCTAACAAATTTAGCCCTGATATTGGAGACTCATCTCCCCCCTCGCCCTGACAACGTTCAGATATAGCTCATTCAAATACTTCGATTCAGATGTAGTTTAACATTAAAATACCTAATCAACATAATCTGTACACCTGGCAAAATTATCTGAACACTTGACTAACTAATATGAATACCTCTGATCTCTCACCTGAAAACTATCAAACAGATCAGTATACCTGACTACTTAAGCTGAACACCTCTTAAATTAACCTGAATACCAGACCAAACAAATGAGTATTCCTGTAAACCTCATAAATTAACATGAATACCTGAACTATTAACCAGAATACCAGACCAAACAAATCAGTATTCCTGTACACCTCAAAAATTAACCTGAATACCTTAACTAAATAACCTGAATACCTGACCAAACAAATCAGTATTCCTGTACACCTCACTAACTAAAACGAACAACTGATAATCTACGCTGAATACCTGGCCAAACCAAGCTGAACAGCAAAACATAATATATCTAGAGCCTATAAATTCATTGTTATAATCTATTTACCTCCAACGGTTCCGGGAGAGTCGGTTTTGCTGGCTTTGATACAATTTCTGGTCCAATCGGCGTTGAAACATCGACTTCTGGAATGTTTGCCGACTTCGAGAAAGAGGGGCCTTCGCCCGCCATTGAATCTACCTACACGTTGAATTTTCCTCAAAAAAGTTAGACCGGGATTCAGGCATTGTTTATCATTAAAAATTGTAGGAGCAGTTTGATTACCTTTTCCCAGAAGCGAGCATTTGGCGTACGGCCATCACAATGATTATCATGCATTCTCATCGTCTCATCGTCGCTAAACCCATCGCCGTTGTTCTTCTTGTGTTTCTTACTATCAGACCAAAATATTTCAGCTTCATCATTACCATCACCACTGAACGGACGTCGCTTCTTTGGACCTTCCATGCCGGTAGGGTCAGCGTGACTGTTGTCTCTGTTTGTTTTACCGGCTGCTGTGTTTTGCGGAACCGTGAACGAGCCTCCCCTATCATGATGCAACCAGTCAAAAATCTCGTTCCGCAATTTACCCAACTGTTTTCAGTTCAACTCGTATCCACTCTTTCAGCTCTTGCTCCTTATCTGATAAGTTTCCTGGTTCAGCCTGTTTACATATCCCACGACGAGGTCGAATAGGACGCTGAGGCGCCTGAGTCGAACTTCCAGGTTCATCACATGCTTTCCCAAACCGCCTAGACGGCTTTTGACACTTCTTTTTGACACCAACACCTTCAGCCTTTTCGGCTGGCTTCAGAGGTGGAAGGGATGAATCACCTCCTCTAAAGTCTGTTGCTTTGAACTCGTGCCCTTCCCGCATTCGACGAACTAAGTTATCTATTTGGGGATCGATTACTTCTTTCTTCCACTTTGGATCCCCACCTTCATCTGGGATTGAATACGTAACAATAACCTCAAACAAAGAACACAAACATTCATAAGTACACAAAGTTTGAGCGTCTTAACTTCTGTTTTGCAAATAAGATAGACAACAGCATTGTACCTCAGTTTGGGTTTCCACCAGAAGTATGTCTTCAAAATTCAGAAGTGCATTTGTTGAGTCGCATCCTTCTGGTTCTTGCAAGAAAGAAGTGGTTTTATTAGGTTCGGGAATTTTCTCAAGCAATGAGGGGATAGCTTTAAAAGCAAAAAGTTGCAGCGCCAGAGGGAACCCATAACACGCTGTTGACTGCTGTTTCAAACGAAGGCGCATGACCGAAAGGGATTTATCCATTTTAGAAGGATCAGAAGGTTGAGGTGGTCTCAATCTAGACAGAGTGCTGACGAATGCCTCTCTCCCCCATGGATATTGAAGAAATGATCTGGTGTCTTCCAGCATCTCGACGTAAGCAGGCGTCACACGAAGAAGTTTGTGACCACAAACCAGGAGCCCATCTACAAGCGCAATGAGAGCTAGTGGCAACCGCTTCCACTCAGGAAGACTAGGCTGTTCAAGCATACGAAGAACATCTGGTACAGTCACGTCTTCATCTTCAGTTTCAAACAACTCTTTCCACATACGTCCAGGTGTGGCATCGATAGATTCTGACCCGTTTCCAACTTTTTCCCTTTCAGGCTCGCATTTCAGCCCCGTGATGTCTCCGAACTCACGCAGAGAAAAGCGTAGTGGCTTGTCTGCAAACAAGAACCAGAGCTCATATAGGCGCATCGTAACCAGCTGACGGCTGAGGAGAGAATGTACAAGTTTCGCAGAGTTTGAGCAGCGCGATACAGGTAAGTGGAACAGAGCTCCAAACTGACTTCCTAGCAGACAATTCATTTCAGGGGAGCCTCTTAGCAACTTCACTAACGATCCAATGATACTCGCCTTTGAATAGATGTTCAGTCGAGGTTTGCCAGGATAGCAATTACGTGCGAACAGTCTTTCCGGGAAAGTCGGCGTGGTGACAATAAATTCCGGCTCGGTGGATGCAGCTTCGTCTTGTTCAGTGGATGCAGCTTCTTCTTGGTCGGTGGATGCAGGTTCCTCTAGTTCGGACTCCGTGCTAGATACTGAAATACAATGACCAAATCCAGACATTTACCCAACGCTTTATTTTTAAAAACTTTTTCCAAAGAATTTCACAGCGAAGCTTAGCGAAAGGAGATACCTGCATAACGAGACGCAGTTTTGCCTAGTCGGGGAATTTTCTTGGGATTTGCTTCTCTATCACTGGCGCATTGACTACGAGTCACCCTCCTCGAGGGCGTTACGCTGGAGGGGGATACCATGCCGATCTGGGTACAGTCGAGAGTGGTTCTTATGTGGGATTCTTCTTATGTTTGGTTCTCAATTGCAGCTGTTTAGAGGTAGTTCTGGTATATTTTGATATAAGGGATGTTTTGGTTTTTCTAATTTCTTTCTTTTTTATTCTTTTATTAGGTCTTTTTTTGATTTTTAAATAAAAAATCAAGAGGTGGCACGGTCGTAATATCAAGAACCACGCGCGCCCTCTGTCGACATTTCACAAGTCTGGAAAAGGCGATTCGTCCAATCTTCTAATTTAAACTCGAGGTCGCCCAACTCCTTAATATCAAACTTGCAATTTCCCCAATTTGCCAATTTTTCCTTAATTAAAAAGGAAACATAGGAAATTTACGGAAGTACCCCTTAAGATTCTGAAATGATGGACACTAACCAATCATATCATTGTTCAAATATTTGGTTAGTAAAATAAATCATTCTTTTATTTTCTGCAAGATGCGTTTTAATTTTTCTCTCAACTATTTTTGCTTAATGATTCCTAATTTTCGTGTAGTCAAATCAAAACTGAAATAAAATCTTTAAATTAGACAGATTTAATTTTCTTATGTTATGCCTTAGAAAATAACAAGATTGAAAATTGCATAAGAGCATGTTTAGTGGAAGTCTTTGTTCTCAAATCCTTAATACACATATATTTGTATGTATATATTATATATGTGTATATAATTACGGGTTAAGGACTTTACGAAAACCCAAACCGAATATATACATACAAATATATGTGTATTAAAAACCTAAGAGCAAAAACCCCCAATAATCATGCCTACTACACATGGGAACATATCATATTTCAAATGTGAGTAAAAAAAAAAAGTCTTCTCAATACCTATGGTAACACTTTTTTTGTTTGAACATTATTGACAAAGAAAATATACATACATATTCTATGGACGCACGATAAGTCCATAACACTACAAGTCAAGTCAACCAAAATGATATATATGGTCATATGTGTGCTGGTGCTTGTTCTGATTATACTAATAAATAAATAATTTAATAATGTAAAGTTGGAAACCATGAATTATTCTGTTTCTAAAAACAAAATAATATGAACAAATCTCTCTATTTAAATATTTTGACCTTTTTATGTCTCTCTCCTCATTATATAAAACCATCTTCCTTTGTTATCGTAGCCACAACCCTCTCTCAACTACATCTCTTAACATGAACAACCAAATCATCGCCGACGATTTTCCGGTGACACTGGGAGACCGGCAGTTACAATACATGCAGTCTCGCGCCATAGATCTGATTCAAACCGCACCGAGCTTCAATAAATATCATTTCAACCAATCTCCAGTGATGTTAAAACGACAGAGAGATTATGCGTTTGACTCCGACGCTCTAATGACAGCTCGGAAACGTAGGTCCGTTGCGTTTGTCCCGCCGCAGTCTCTAATTGAGGCACAACTCGTTTCTCAAATCCAGCAGCAACAAACAGATATCGATCTGTTCGTCGCTCAGCAAACGCAAACGCTCAGATTGGAGTTAGAAGCGAGGCAGAGAACGCAAACGTTGTCCTTAGTGTCAGCGGTTCAGTCCGTGATTGTCAAAAAGCTTAAACAGAGAGACGACGAGATTGTCCGAATGGGTAAACTAAACTATGTTTTGCAAGAGCGAGTGAAGAGTCTCTACGTCGAGAATCAGATCTTGCGTGACCTCGCTCAGACCAATGAAGCTACAGCTAACACTCTCCGGTCAAATCTTGAACATGTTCTCGCTCAGGTCGACGAGTTACCGGCGACCGCAGCAACCGGCGGAGATGTTTTTCATCCTCCGCTAGAAGAGGATGCTGTATCGAGCTGCGGAAGCTGCGACGGTGCTGATGGTAATGATTTCACGGCGGGGACAGGAGGATGTAAACGGTGCGGTGAAAGGACGGCTAGTGTGTTGGTGCTGCCTTGCCGTCACTTGTGTTTGTGTACAGTTTGTGGATCGGCTCTGTTACAGGCGTGCCCTGTATGCGATACGGTCATGAATGCTAGTGTTCATGTTAACATGTCATGAGACTCATGACCCATTTTTAATTTTTTAATTTTCTTTTTAGTGAAGGATTTCATAGCATAGTAAAAGTAATACTATTATAATTTTTTGGGATATTTAATTATGGAATTGATTTATTTGCTTAAAGCTTTGTACAACCGTTAGTAATTTCTTCATTCGTACGTAAGTATATTACTCTTTATCCGTTTCCAAAGACATTTTTGTTCAGAGAAAAATCATCCATACGACCATATCTAAAAAAATTATAATGTTTAATCAGTTATAATGTATACAACTTCAGTTAAATAATATCTTATGATTCTAACCAATAGAAGTGAATTTTGTTTTATATTCGAAATCTGTTACTATTAATAGACATATTATTAGTTTTTTTTTTTTTAGTTTACAAAAAAAACTAATAATATGTCTATTAAAAATCTTTTAAAAAAAAAATTTAACCAACCTACCTTGACTGATAGTAGCATATGAGGGATAACCCCAATGCGGTGAATTCACAGTTTGATTTTTATTGGCCACCAGATAATTTAACATTGCATTTTTAAAATCCACAGAATAGTCGGTTCACCTCGGTTGTCATGGTTAATTCAAAAAAAAATCTCTTAAATTATCTTTTAAAACAAATAAAATACTAACAAAAATTATTATATACTCCAGAAAAGATGGAAATAATATACTTTTTAATAATCAGTGCGATCTTATTTTTAGTAAAGTGTATTTTAAAATTAATAATATGTTAAGTTACCGCCACCGGATATCTTGTTCAAATCGCAGAATGATGCAATTCTCGTAATTTTATAGTCGAACTTGCCAACCGGATAATGACACGCTTAGCAAACTAACAGTTTAACACTGCATGCAAGGTTACATAACGGAGTGATTCGCCATAAGTTGTAAATAAAAATTTGAAATATAGAATGTATATCATGTTTTGTAATTCTTAACGTTGTATGCATGTGAAAATAAAGAAATGTGTAGAATTGAATAGTGGAATCACAGTAAAAAAGAAAGCTTGTTTTAAAACGTGTGGATTTCTTGAAACAACATTAACAATATATATCTATATCTATTAAAACAGAATTACAATTAGAACTTAACCCCGATTTTTCTTAAATATTTACAAGGGATTATCACTGGTATAAAACACATCTAATCTATTAAAACAGAATTACAATTAGAATTTAACCATGACTTTTCCTAAATATCAACAGGGGATCGTCATTGAGATAAAACACATCAGTTTTTATTTCGTACTAAACGTGCGACTTGAATTAGACCAACCTACCTTTTTTAACTCGCAAGAAAACCGGAGTGAACCTAAACAGACCTTTTGATTTAACATTAAGAGTTAAGACAAATTTTAGGCCAAACTTTTTCCAAAAAAAATGATTTCAACGGATCCATCCTTTTCTTTTAAATATTACTATATTTTATATATATATATATAATGTTAATTCTCACTTCGTTGTAATCATAATAAATACTCCCTCTGTTCCATATTCTAAGTAACTTTAGTTAAAAGCACTAATATTAAGAAATTGTTGTTTTTGTAAAAAATATTATTTAATTAATAAACTCAACCTATTATAAAAAAGCTAGCATTATTTGATTGGTTACACAATATCCAATAAAGAGAAAATGTGCATTGAAATATGAAAACTACTTATATTGTGAAACAAACATTTTTTGCTAAAACTACTTACAATATAAAACGGAGGGAGTATGTTATACATATTTTTACATTATGATTAATTTCTTGTAGAACAAGTACTTCAAGAAAAGTACATTTTCAAATAAATATTTATGTTCAAACCAATATAAATTTACATTATGAAAAATGTAAATTGTGGTTATTTAGAGAACCATACTAATATACAGGGATGTCAAAATGAGTTAAAGCTCATGAGCTGGATCAACTCAACTCGATTTTTCATGAGCATGAACTCTGTTTTTTAGGTTTATTTAGTAAAAGAACTAAATGATCGAACTTAAATTAGATCACGAGTTATATGAATGATTTTTTATGAACATGAACTAACGCATGAGCTTAGTCGTTTTTATACTTTATATATATATATATATATATATATATATATATATATATGTGTGTGTGTGTGTGTAAATGACCTCTATTTTTATTATGAATAGATTCTATATTAATCATATTTATATTCTCAAATTAAAATGTAAAACCAAAATGTTTTAAATATACGTAAAAGTGTTTAAAAATATTGATATCAATCCTCCTGTCATATATCTTTAGAATTAAAATGTAAAACAAAATATTCGTAAGACTCTCATGTGGAATATATATTTTTATGATTTTAATAGATGAAGATTTTGAAGATGAATCATCTCAAGACTCTTATGTGAAATAGATTTTTGGATCACTAATTTAACTTTTATTTAATTTATTATTAGTTTTTGTTTTTATTCAGTATTTACTATTAATGTTTTGGATTTTAACATTTAAATTTTAATTATATTATGAAAATTATGTTATTCTACATTCTATATAATTTTTTTTTTTTTTTTATTTTTAAATTGGATAGCAAGTTAGCTCATTTAACTCATGCTCTAGATGATATAAGTACGATTTCACATGGAAGCTCATATAATAAATGAACTGAGCCGAGCTAACTCATGAAAAATCTGAGCTCACTACGAACTGAGCTGAGTTGAGCGAGCTAACTCATTTTGACACCCTACTAATATAGACCCTACTAATATAGAAGATTAATAAACAAAAATAATATATTGATGATCCAAATACAATAAGAATGTTATGTGTAGACATGTTATATATAAAAATATGTAATATAGTAAACGTTATATATCTATAGTATTAAATGTATGTTTTATATAGTTTATACAAAAAATTACATCCGCACGGACGCGCTGGTCAAAGACTAGTTATCTATTAAAACATAAGTCATAACTTTTTTCATGTGTAATATTTCATTTTTGATAATTTTTTAAAATCATCACATTTAAATATAACCACAAATATAT
Organism: Brassica napus; assembly: GCF_020379485.1. NCBI lineage: Eukaryota > Viridiplantae > Streptophyta > Magnoliopsida > Brassicales > Brassicaceae > Brassica > Brassica napus. Next base: position 21,431,235 of record NC_063452.1, read on the forward strand.
CTTATTAATATCTTAATAACATCAACAATATACTATTTTAAAGAGAATCTCAAATTTGTTTACTGTTAATACATGCTAAATTTAAAAATATTATTTATTAAAATAAAAGTCATGACTTCTTTCATGTGTGAGATTTTATTTTGGGCAATCTCTTAAGAAATCATCACATTTAAATATAATCACAAATATATCTTATTAATATCTTAATAAAATAAACAATATGCTAAATTCAAAAATATGTATTCAAGACCAATCAATAAAATATAATTAATTATACCAACTGATTTATAAAACATATTTTAACCTATTAATCTAATAATTATTAATAACATATATAATTATTTTGTAAGTCATTAACTATTTTGTAGGTCAGGTCATTAACAAAAACAAATTCATATGTTATGCAGTCATAACATATGATTATAGATACGTATGATTGTGTATATTATTTTTAGTATTATGTTATGCAACCATAACATATGATTAATGTTATTATTTTGATGATGTCAAAAAGGTATCACAACAAGTGATTGTTCTTTAATTTTTGAACAATTTTTATCATATTAATATAATTCATTTATAATTATATAACTAAATTTAAATATATTTAATAATATATATTTAATACCATTCTCTAGAATACTGTTCAAACGTTAAATCTAAATTGAAAAATAATTTTAAATATAAAATGAATTTAATTTATATAATAGAGAAAATATAGCATATTTTGTCTGTGAAACAAATGTATTTACAAATATATATAATCAACTAAATGACAATATTTTCATTTTTTTTTACTTTGAATTTGATTTGTTCAGAGAAATTAAAGAAAAAAATTAATTTTCTATTTTATGTAACCAAAAACATCATTAACTATTCACCTAATCATAATTCAACAAATAAAAATGCTAACTGGAGAATATAAAAGTTATATAAAAAGAAAAATGAATAAACTTGCCTTAAAATTTGAAAATGTCATCTAATTTGGAGTAAAAAAATCTCTAAAACGTCATATATTAAAAGCAAAGTAAATATATTTTTCAAACAAAAACATTAAAAAAAATTCTGCTTTGTATAAAATTATCAAATTACAAGTTACTTATCTAATATATCAATTTGATTGTTTCAACGTGCAAAACCGAAATACGCATCCAACATAGTTTACAACTTCGTAAATTCAATATGAAAAATCACCCAATACAATTGCGCAGATCAAAATCTAGTTTGTACATTAGGCAGAAAAAAATGATTTCTTAATTTGTTTTCGAATTTTTGGTTAAAATCATGATACAGTCTTACTGGTTTGGTTTATTCTAAACAGAATTCGATGCTGAAATTAATCGTCTTTATCGGTTTGGTTTTGAACTTGAAAGCACGTCCCATCGTGTGCTATAGGGGTATTTGTTGACATTATTATCGTCATTATTATTGATATTAGAAAATATCTATGCTTATTTTCCTGGAAACTTCAATGGAAGCCAAAGATGAAAGTTGCAAAAGACGACACAATAATTGAATTGGGAAACGAAATTTTGAAGTTTTTCCAAAACATGCTTGGTGGACCGGTGGTCCTTAGCCCTTTACTTATTCTCTGGCCAATCAATTGCATTTACATATAACAAAAATAGGAAAAAAACATATATTGCTTTTAATTTCAGGAAGTTATTGAGTAATTTAAATCGAACTTAATTGAATATTATTCCTGAAATATCTTTGTTTGATTCACTTCTGGTTACGGATTGTTTACATTTAAGCTTTGGGATTTATTTTTCACTCAAAATGTCATTAAGGATTTTCCTAGTTAGTGTATGTATAATGGTACCTAGTTTTTTTTTTTCGCAAGGCGATGTTAAGCGAAACTAGGGTTTTAGGGGTGACGAGTCAGGATGTGATGATGGATGATTCCGGAGGGCAGGGGAGGCCTCTGGGTGATCCCCCGGATATCCCTGACTCATGGGCAAGGAAGTTGGTAGGGAGTAGTGGTGGTGGGATGCGCAGGCCGGAGGATGTTTTAGATGAGAAGTTTGTGGCAGAGAGGGTTACTCTCGAATTCCCTGATGGGGTGGATGGGGAACCAGTGATTACCATAGGAACGGATGTGCTGGAGGCTATGAATGACTTATGGAAGCAGTGCATGATCGTCAAAGTCCTTGGACGGAATGTGCCGCTTATGCCTTTGCATCGGCGACTAAAAGAATTATGGAAACCTAAGGGAGCGATGGTCGTTATGGACCTACCCCGTCAGTACTTCATGATTCGTTTTGGAGAGGAGGAAGATTACATGAATGCTTTAACAGGAGGACCGTGGAGAGCGTTTGGGAGCTATCTTATGGTTCAGGCTTGGAACCCAGAGTTTGATCCAGTTAAGGATGATATAACTACAACGCCAGTTTGGGTGCGTATCTCTGATCTACCGGTTAACTTTTATCACAAAGCAATTCTTTTTGGTATTGCTAAAGGAGTGGGGAAGCCAATCAGGGTAGATGCAACCACGTCAAACCTGGAGAGAGCAAGGTTTGCACGGGTCTGTGGGGAGGTTAACCTTAAGAAACCATTGAAGGGTTCGATTATGGTTAATGGTGCAAGATTCTATGTCTCATATGAGGGATTATCCAATATTTGTTCGGGCTGTGGTCTTTATGGGCATATGATTCATACGTGTCCGTCGTCGGCTCGAGCAAGAGAGCCGATGAGTGCCCCTCGAGCTCAGAGTAATGTGGCTGAGATGCATCCAAGTCAAGTGGAAGATGGTTATACTCAGGTGAAGCGATCGGGTTGGAAGCCGGTGAGGTCGATGGATGTGGCAGTTGCTGCTAGGGGCCAAAGAGGAAATGTGAATCTTGGTGGCCGTGATTCTCGGCTGGAGAAAAATATGGAGAATATTACTGTTTCCAACAGTTTTGAACGGTTAAGGGAGGATTTAGATTCGGTCAATCCTCGTGAAGATACACAGAGTAGAGATGGGAATAAAGAAAATCGAGATGTGAATGTGGAGCGTGCTTCGCAAACAGGGCTTGTTGTGTTTGAGGCAGGTCCATTAAAGCCCATTGCTGGAAATCAAAGAAACGGAAAGTGGAGGAAGAATGGGCCGACAAAGACTAACAATCGAGTCCAGACTCAAGCGAAAATGAAGCCTGTTAGGGGTCTGGTTTACGGCCCAACACATCAGGATTCAGAACTTTCGTCGACGGGGAAGAGGATGAGGGTGGAACCTGGAGATGTGGGCCGTTCAGGAGGGTGCTTTGCCAATGAGAACCTAGTATCGGGAAAGGAGAGTCAACATGAGCAGGCGAAGGGCATGGAGACTCCTCTGGTTCCGACGGTGGCTGTTGAGCATACAGAGTGCACTGAGAAGCTGGGGCACTCCGAGATGGAGCTGGAGGTGAGGGAGAATCTCGAATAGCAGGCTTCCCCGGTTATTTCGAATAGATGGACCGTTAGTGATTGGAGGAGATTTTAATACAATTATTCGATTGGATGAAAGAACAGGAGGTAATGGGCAGCTCTCAGATGATTCTTTGGTTTTTGGGGAGTGGATTAATGACTTATCTCTTATTGATATGGGTTTCACTGGAAATCAATTTACGTGGAAACGAGGGAAAGAGGGGAGTTCCTTTGTAGCTAAGCATTTGGATAGGGTGTTGTGTTGTGCTCAAACCCGTTTGAAGTGGCAAAGTGCGTTAGTTTCTCACCTACCATTTCTCGCTTCAGACCATGCACCACTGTTCCTCCGACTTGAACCACCGGTGAGAATGGATGCGAGTAGACGGCCTTTCCGGTTCGAGGCTGCCTGGTTGCAGCATCCGAGTTTTAAAGATTTGTTGGAGAATTCATGGAATAGGAACATAGACACGAAGGCTGCTCTGAAGAATCTTCAAGTTGTCTTGCGTAAATGGAACAAGGAGGTATTTGGAGAAATTCAAGTTCGGAAGGAGAAAGCTATGAAAGAGATCAAAGAAGTGCAGGAGGAAATTGATAGGAACCAGACGGATGAATTGTTAAGCAGGGAGGATGAGTTATTAAAGGAGTTTGATGTTATTCTCGAACAGGAGGAAATGGTGTGGTTTCAGAAATCAAGAGAAAAATGGGTAAATTTTGGGGATAGAAACACCAAGTTCTTTCACACATCCACAGTGATTCGACGGCGAAGGAATCGTATTGAAACTCTGAGGAATGATGAAGATAAGTGGGTTTCTGATACAGAGGAGTTAGAGAGTATGGCGGTTCAGTATTTCACTCGCCTTGACTCTTTGGAAAATGTTGATCTTGTTGTTGAGAAGTTTCCGCAGGAAGGTTTCCCGAGTCTCTCTCGAGATGATAAGGTGGAATTGAGTAGACCGTTCTCTGGGATGGATATAGAGCTGGCAGTGAGAAGTATGAGAAGCTTTAAAGCTCTGGGACCGGATGGATATCAACCCATTTTCTATCAAAGAAGTTGGGAGGTAGTGGGTGAATCAGTGATACAATTTGCTTTGGAATTCCTCGAGTCGGGCCAGTTACCGCAGGAGACTAACGATGCTCTGATCGTACTCATTCCCAAGGTAGCAAGTCCAGAGAAGATTACTCAATTCCGACCAATTAGCCTTTGTAATGTTCTCTTCAAGATAATTACAAAAGCCATGGTAAGAAGACTGAAGCAAGTGATGGTGAAATTGATTGGACCGGCTCAGTCGAGTTTTATTCCAGGGCGGCTGATCAATGATAATATAGTGGTTGTGCAAGAAGCGATTCACTCAATGAGGCATAAGCAGGGTAAAAAAGGATGGATGATGTTAAAGTTAGATCTTGAAAAGGCCTATGATCGGATTAGGTGGGACTATCTGGAAGATACTTTGCATGCTGTGGGTTTGTCAGACAGATGGGTAAGCTGGATCATCCAGTGTGTTGCAGGACCATCTATGCGCTTGCTCTGGAATGGCGAGAAGACAGAGCCTTTTAAACCAGCGAGGGGCCTAAGACAAGGAGATCCCTTATCCCCATATTTGTTTGTGCTGTGTATGGAGCGACTATGCCACCTTATTAAAGATGCGGTGGGAGCGAAGATATGGAAACCGATTCAGCTCTCTCGTGGAGGTCCTAAACTCTCTCATATTTGCTTTGCTGATGACTTGATATTGTTTGCGGAGGCATCTGTAGCGCAGATCAGAGTGATTCGCAGAGTCCTTGAGAGGTTCTGCAATGCCTCAGGCCAGAAGGTGAGCTTAGAGAAGTCCAAGATCTTTTTCTCCAAGAATGTGGTTCTGGATTTGAGTAATAGTATCACATCTGAGAGCGGTATTCAATCCACACTTGATCTTGGGAAGTACTTGGGAATGCCGATCCTTCATAAACGGATCAATAAAGATACATTTAGTGAAGTTATTGGGAGAGTCTCCTCGCGGTTAGCAGGGTGGAAAGGGAAGATGTTGAGCCGGGCTGGTAGGATTACTTTAACTAAAGTTGTGTTGTCCTCTACCCCAGTTCACAGTATGAGCAATATTCAGCTACCTGTATCTACACTTAATGCTTTGGATAAGTTATCAAGGGATTTTATATGGGGAAGCACGAGTGAACAACGAAAGCAGCATTTGGTCGCCTGAGATCGAATATGTAAACCAAAACAGGACGGTGGTTTGGGGATCAGGTATGCTAAGGAGATGAATATGGCGTTACTAGCAAAGGTAAGTTGGAGACTGTTGAATGATAGAACTAGCCTTTGGGCCCAAGTTCTGCGTTGTAAGTATAACGTCGGTGATCTACAAGATTTATCTTGGCTTGCTTCTACTGGCTCATGGTCTTCGACTATGCGGAGTGTGGGGCTCGGAATCTTAGAGGTGATCGTAAAGGGTTATGCTTGGGTTGTTGGTGATGGTGCAAGCATTCGTTTTTGGACGGATAAGTGGTTGGGTAATGAAGCTCTGGTAGATTCTGTGCATGGACATCTTCCAGACGCGCTCATGAATATCAAGGCTAATGAGTTGTGGCAGGCGGATAGGGGATGGAATTTTGATGTTATTGGGCAGTATGTTGATGAGGATAAGAGGCTGGAACTTAGATCAGTGGTTCTCGACACAGTAACAGGAGCTAAGGATAAGTTGGTCTGGGGAGAGACTCGGGATGGTAGTTTCTCAGTTGCATCAGCTTACGCACTGTTAACAAGAGAAAATGTCCTTACACAGGATATGGAACAGTTTTATAACTGTATATGGAGGCTGAAAGTACCGGAGAGGATACGCGTTTTCTTGTGGCTGGTTTCTCAGCAAGCTATCATGACAAATGAGGAGAGATTTCAAAGGCATATTGGGGTTTCTAATGTCTGCCAAGTGTGTAGAGGGGGTGTGGAGTCGATAATTCATGTTCATAGGGATTGTCCAGCTATGCAAGGTATATGGGACCGTATTATACCGAGGGTTAAGAGGCAAAGTTTCTTTCAGCAGTCTCTGTTTGAATGGACTTATGATAACCTTTCGAGCTCGGAGGTTAAAACTGAGACGGGTCCTTGGGTAGTTCTTTTTGCAGTAGCAATTTGGTGGGCTTGGAAGTGGCGGTGTGGGAACGTCTTTGGGGTGAAGCGACTGTGTAGGGACCGAGTGCAGTTTGTTAAAGAACAGGCCAAGGAAATCAACATGTGCAGTGCGAAGAAAGAAGCGGTGAGGATAACGAGAGTAGAGAGGTGGATTAAGTGGGAGAAACCGCCAACAGGATGGTTTATGGTGAATACGGATGGGGTTTTGCGTGGGAATCTAGGGCTTGCTACGGCTGGCGGTGTGTTGAGAGATGAGAATGGTAGTTGGCTCTGTGGTTTTGGTCTGAATATCGGGCGTTGCTCTGCACCTTTGGCTGAGCTTTGGGGTGTCTACTATGGTCTGTTGATTGCTTGGCAAAAAAGAGTGAGGTGTGTGGAGGTAGAAGTGGACTCTGCTGTGGTGGTTGGCTTCTTTCAGACAGGGATTGCGGAGACGCATCCTTTGTCCTTCCTAGTACGATTGTGCTATGGCTTTATCTCTAGGGACTGGATAGTCCGCTTTAAACACGTCTACAGAGAAGTTAATGGTCTTGCAGATGGCTTGGCTACTTATGCTTTTTCTCTAGTGTTAGGATTTCATATTTTTGATGTTGTTCCAAGTAGAAGTTAGTCTCTTGTTGATTGAAGATGGTTCAGACCCGCCTAAGTTGAGGCATGTGGTCGAGTAGTACATTTTTTTTTTTTTTTTTGAAATAAATTAAACTTGGGAGGTTTTCCTCCCTTGTATTCACAAAAAAAAAAAAATGTATAATGGTACTTATACAGAAACACACTAATAATATTGATTTTTCAGTATTTTTTTACTTGTATTTTTCATATATTTCATTGATAAATTCTAAATAAGAATACGAGCATCATTTTTGGTTAGAGATTATTTTCCATTTTTTGATAATATATTTTAATACTTAAAAGTATTAAAATACTTGTTTTAAAATTTCATAAATTTGACATTAAAATCTATAACATAACAAGTGTATGTAACGTTTCTTATAAATTGCCTGAATCTTTCAAAACTAAAACGTTTTTTATTTCTTTTGTTTTATGTTTAACATCATCCAACTTCCATTAAATCAAGACTGTACCTCATGTAAAACTGATACAAGAAAAAGGAACATAAAACTATATAAAAGATGGATAAACTGAAAATACTTTTGCTAATCGACCAGCTGCTTGATTAAAATGTCGAGGAACCCATATGATATAATCTCTGCCTTCTCCGGCTTCTATTTTTAATATAAATCGAGTTATGCACACTGATGATAGTATGATACCAATTTGAACATTGTTTTTATAATGAGAAACTTATGATGTTAATCCTCTAAATTGCTACTTTCTAAAATGTAATGTATATATGTCCCAATCACCAATAATGAAATTGTCCAGTGATGTTTAACATACAAAAACGTAAATATATTCATTTTCTAACACGAATCAAATCTCGCTATCCCCAACTATAAAAAGCAGTAGTCTGAATTTGATACCTTCAACGACATTTACAATTCGAAATCATTATTATTTGTCGTGTAAACTTTTAAAATTGGAGTCGTATCTTGTGCAATGCATATAGACAAAAGCCCTCATCATTATTGATACGACTGGATCAGATAATAAAATAAGTGAATTCAAATATATATGTACTACATTTAACTGCATATCAAAACGCCATTTAAATTCACATTTTTTTATGTTTGCCTCCGAGAGACGTTATAATTTCGTAATCCATACACTTTTTTTAATCAGTTTTAATGTTTATGTTTCCATAGGTAACTGGGTGTTCTCCTGCACCCGTGTAGTATAATTTTCTGAATTTAAAAATAAATTTTTATTAATATTGTATATTTTATTATTTTCTTACTAATATTTTAATATAAATTTTATTTAGTTAAACATAAAATTAAGATAAAAATAAATTTTTATTTAAAATTATATTTAATAATATAGGCATATATTTAAAATTATAATCTTATACATTTTTACATCTATTTCTTTTGGTTAAATATATAAAATCAACTTATATAAGATTAATAACATTGATATAAAATTATATAATTATCAAAAAATAAAAAACTAGACATTATTTAAAAATATGTAAATATAAAAGAAACTAATAATTTTACGATTAAAAATTAATAATTTTCTTAAAAAATTATATAAAATTTACGTAATAAAAATTGTATAATTATAAAAAATATTATTAAAAAATATTTCAAAATTTATAGTGTCATATTTGAATATATTTCTTTTAACGGTGATGTATGATTTATTACCATATTTTTAATTTTTTTTATCAAATACATACATTAATATTAAATATAATTTTTTATGTCATTGTCATCAATTTTAATAATCACGTCAGAATTTTTTTTCTGAAAGTTATTATGTGGCAAATCATTTCTAATGTGCAGGGGATAATCATTCAAGCTTGTTTTACTGTGTAAAACTAAAAATCATGAAGTTTCATTTCAATAAATCCCGTTACACAATTTTTTTAACTCCATTACACAATATATTCATCGCACAGCATGACGTAATTAATATGACAAACAAACAACAAAGGAAGAAAACAGTACTTCACACGGTCGAGTCCAGCAAGACCCAATGAGATAAAACAACATTCTCATAAAACCCAACTTAATTAACCAAACTCTTTTAGAATATTAACACCAACATTGTTTACGCTCTTATGGCGGGGATTGACATTCCACCGCAGCCAAGCAGAGCGGCAAAGAAACACTTAATCTGAAGCTTGATGCTACCTTGGAGCTTTGGTCCCATGAACTCGGCTGCTAGAAGGTTGACGAGGGCCGTGTAGAGAGCAGGCGTTGAACAGCCCGACAGTGATCAATGCAGCCGGGCTGTTATCTCTATAAATACTTGACAATGCAATCCCTAAAACGATTCCAAATGGTGTTGTAAGAGTATGTTTATTGGGATAATCCCTAAAGTCGGTTCTTAGTTTAAAAAAAACATAAAAGAAAAGAGGAAAGAAAGAGAGAGAGAAAGAAAAGAAGAAAGGAGACACAAGCAACCACACATCTCTCCTCTAGTCAACTGATTTGGGACACGTGCAGTATGAGACGTTGCTTGGCTATCTCTTGTGTTTTCTTCCTTTTTTTTTTTTAATTATAATTATCTTAAGATACTTAAGAGTCAGCAATAAAAATATGCTTTAACCGCGAAAAAGGCGATCACCAACTTTTCCACAGTTGTATATTCCGCCTAGTCACAATATACAATATTTTGTCAGTATAAACATGTGCTATATCTAAAAGACAGAATGGATTTACATGAGTAATTAAACCATTATCTCAATTCCATTTGTACTTGTATAAATATGTATTGTATCAAAACTCAATAAATATGTAGCTTCCAGATTACCTGCACTACAAGAAAACAGCAAAGATTCTGAGGAAAAAAATCGTCGGAATTTCGTCGGAATACCGTTATTCCGACGACATACCGACGAAACAAGTCGTCGGAAATAATTCCTCGGAATTTCTTCTTTCGTCGGAAATCTCTCGGAATTTTCCGACGGAATTCCGAGGAAACAAATTTCCGAGGAAATTCCGAAGACCATTATTTTGTCGGAAATGTCCTCGGAATATACCGAGGGAGAACTTCGTCGGGATATTTCCTCGGACGTTCATCGATCGATGCGTTTTAGACATATATACATCGATCGATAGGAATATACCGACGGAACTGTTCCCTCGGATTATACCGAGGGACATCTTCCTCGGAATATTCCGAGGAACACGTTCCTCGGAATATTCCGAGGGAACCGTTCCTCGGTATATTCTGAGGAACATGTCCCTCGGTATATTTCAAACGTTTTTTTTGTAAACAGATCGATCGATGGATTTATGTCCAAAAACGCATCGATCGATCGCGTGAAAAATATAATTAATTTCCTCGGAATGTAAAAAATATTAATTTTTTTAAAAAAATAAAATTTCTGAAATTTAAATTCGAAAATATGAAATTAAAATTAAAATTAAAATCATATTAATTAATATTCAAAGTTTCACAAATAAAAATAAAACATTCCGAGTTTTTGGAAAAAAAAAAATAATCTACGGGTCTGGCACGTCCGGGAACACCTCGTTCGGGTACATCCTCTGCATCATCTCCATCATTTGCTGGTTCAGCCTCCTCTGTGCCTCATAGCCCGCCTGTTGAGCCGCCATCTGGGTCTCCAACAAAGATATACGATCATCTTTGTCCTTCAACTGAGCCGTAAGTACTTCTGGATCAACAAAGGGCGGTGGTGCAGAAGAAGGAGGAACCGACCGGGTGCGACGACCCAAACCGACCAAACGTCCCTTTTTCTTTGGAACCGACTGAATAGAAAATAGCCAAATTTACAAATTTAAACCAAAAAATAAATGAATTGAACTTTAAAAAAAAAAGAACTTACGGATTCAACGATTTCGTTGATTCGACACCGAGACAAGTTGGTCGAAGCCGTCGAAGCGTCATCCTCGGTTTGAAGCTGAGACACTTCGTCTACCACCTGAGTTTGGACCAGGTCGACCACGTCCCTCACAAGACCGTCATCAATCTGGCCGGTCTTCTTGTTGGTATACGCCCTCCTCATTAGGGCGAGATCATCAACCGGCTCGCCATCATTTTCTTCCGCCTTGAAAAAAACATAAATTAAAGAAACATTAGAAATTAGAAGAAATGCACAATAAATTAAAATTCTGAAACTCAAATAATTGAAGAAAAAACATTTGAACTTACCATGCGATCTCCCAGAGTGGCAATAGATTGAGCACCCAAGTTATGCTTGTAGATGCCCTTCCCTTTACGGTCGCTCCTGCGGTTGGTGGAGTTGGTGGAAGAAGTTTCTTTCGTCTCTTCCTTATCCCAATGCGCACACAACTCCTTCCAGACCGTGTCGTTCATCGACTTTGGTACCTTTTAATATAAAAAAAAATAGTTTATTAAATTTAAAAATAGTTTAATAAATTAAAAAATTGTTTAATAAATTAAATCGAACCTTATTGATTTCCCACTTTTTCTTCCACTCGTGGATCTGCTTCCCATAGTTGTCCATAACTTTATGGACGAAGTGGTGATAGATAAAGAGCGTCTCATCGGAATTCCAGTTGAACTCTTGCTGAAAAAAAAACACAATTAGTAAAAAATTAATATTAAAGATTAAAAATATAAGTAAAAAATTAGAATACTTACCGCAAACTGACGAAACCACAGAACCTGCTTTTCGGTAGGGAAGTGAGTGAAAGTCGGATGTCCCTTGTCGAGGGCCGAGTACATCATACGGTTGATCCATGCGCTGATCCCGTTCCCGGATCGGTTGAACCTAATAAAAAGAACAAACGGTTAATAATGAATCAAAATTTAAAGAAAAAAAAATGTTTAATTACCATGTTTGACCATGTCCATGTGGATACGGAGTGAGATACGGAAGATGGTCACGACCGGGCTGTTGAACCAAATCCGCAACACTCATCACTCCTGGAGGACCCGGAGGAGGAGGAGCGGGTGCAGCAGCGGGAGCGAGAGGAGCAGGAGCGGGTGCAGCAGAGGGAGATGTATGGTAGGAGCTGTGGGGCGAAGGGGAATCCTGAAAATGGGTGGAATCCCGAGACTGGCTCCCCGTACCACCACGACCACGACGCTGTCGAGGCCGGATCTGATCATCATGAGACCTGTAAATTAAAAAAAATATATTTAATAAATACAGAAATATATAATTATTATTTTTTTTTAAAAGTCTCAAATAATTTAATCACAAAAAAATATTTATAGATATTAAAAATATTTAATAAATATATAAAAATAGTTCTAATAAAAAAAATAGTTTTAATAAATAAAAAATAGTTCAATAATTACAAAAAATATTTTTAATATATATATATATATTAAAAATATTTTTAAATCCCAAATAATAGTTTTTAATCAAAAAAAAAGTTGTATAGATATTAAAAAATGTTTTGTAAAATCCAAAAAATCGAATTTATATACAAAAATTTTTTTGTAAAATCCAAAAAATCGAATTTATATAGAAAAATCGTTTTGTAAAATACAAAAATCGATTTTATATACTAAAATCGATTTTCTAAATACAAAAAAATAAAAAAATAATAAAAAAATTATAAATCAATTCAACAAAACAAATTATTCAACTAAATCACAATTCTAAACCTATTATACAACCAAAAATCACAATCCTAACCAATCACCTTAACAAAAATCTATCAAAACTCCACAAAAACCTAACAAATAGAATCTAAGAGAGTGGGATAGGGTCCTTACATGATTTGTGTAAGAAAAGGGGGAGATCGCCGGAGATATCGTCGGATTTCAGGGGGAAATCGCCGGAAAAAAAGAGAGGAATCGCGCAGAGGAAGAAGAGAGAAATGGGGAAGAAGAAGTGGCTCGTGGTTATAAAACCTAGGGTCCGACGGACATTTTCCGTCGGAATTCCGTCGGAATTTAATTTCAATTTTCGCGAAATATTTGCCCGGTAAAATGAAAATATATGCCGAGGAAATTCCGACGGATAGTAAAGTATCCGTCGGAATTTCCTCGGAATATTCCGAGGAAATACCGAGGAACAAGTGTTTGGGGTTTCAAAACATCAATTTTTTTGGGGTTTTTCATTTGTTATACAATTGTAATGTATACCATTGAGGATTCTTTGTATAGATTAGCATAAACCATGAAATAACAAATTTCAAAACTAATTGAAAGTATTCCCTATACCATTCATTAAAACGTATAAGTGTTTCTCTTATGTTGTGGGATTTCGTTCATACAATCGGAAAAGTGTTAATTAAGGGGTAAGGAACAAATTTTAGACTTCATAAGTAACGTAAGACACTTAATAAGGGTTATGTAGGTGTTATTCAAACCGCAAAACGTTTTTTTTGGTTTACAACCCCTATTTCCTCGGAATTTCCTCAGACTATTCCGAGGAAACCCTTGTCTTCCTCGTAATTCCGTCGGAATATTCCGAGGAAATTCCGAGGAACTAGTGTTTGGGGTTTCAATCTTGTATGTTTTTTTATAAACGCATCGATCGATGCGTTTGTTTAGAAAAACCCATCGATCGATCACCAGATGGACGAAAGCCGTAAGAATGTGATCGATCGATTGGATTGAACAATCGATCGATGGAACAAATCTGAAGCCTTCCTCGGAATATCCTCGGAAAATCTTGTATGTTTTTTTATAAACGCATCGATCGATGCGTTTGTTTAGAAAAACGCATCGATCGATCACCAGATGGACGAAAGCCGTAAGAATGTGATCGATCGATTGGATTGAACAATCGATCGATGGAACAAATCTGAAGCCTTCCTCGGAATATCCTCGGAAAATCTTGTATGTTTTTTTATAAACGCATCGATCGATGCGTTTGTTTAGAAAAACGCATCGATCGATCACCAGATGGACGAAAGCCGTAAGAATGTGATCGATCGATTGGATTGAACAATCGATCGATGGAACAAAATCTGAAGCCTTCCTCGGAATATCCTCGGAAAATCTTGTATGTTTTTTTATAAACGCATCGATCGATGCGTTTATGTGGAAAAACGCATCGATCGATGGGTGTGCGAACAGAATTATAAGGCAAAACCCGACCTTTTTGGATCTAAACCTCAGAACTCTCATCCCCTCCGATTTCCCCTATAATTCGCCCCCCCCCTTTTTCTCTCTCTATAATCATCCGATTTGAACAATTTTGGGCTCTATTCCCCTTGATTTTTCGAGCTCTACCTGATTCCTACACTCGTTTTCACCCTAAGACAGGTATACTCCGCGAATCTCCACATTCTGAAATCGTGTTCTTGAGCAATTTTTTGGGTTTTGTGTATTTCTTATTTCCGTGTTGATTCCTTGATCAAATATGCATGAAACAGATGTTTAAACATGGAATAGAACACAATTGTCTGTGATCAACGAGTTTGTAACAGGATTTGAGATGATTTACGGATTGACAATTTTTTTGAATTTGGTTTTTTTTTTATCACAACTCGATTTCGCTTTTCATTTTCATGTTGCTTTGAGTTCTTAATTGATTATAACCATGTTGAGAGCAATGATTCTATTTTGTAGAGAATGAAGCGCACAAAAATGTCAGCAAAGAAGAACCCACAAGAAGAGGGTTCGTCTCATCTGGAGAAGCAAAGGCCAAAGAAGTGGGATAAGTCTGATACCACCCACTACAACAACATGAAGAAGGTAGCCGTTCCGGCTACACAACTAGCATGTCCTGAGACGATGACAATATTGGGAATCCAAGCAGACATTGAAGGACTGTTCCAGAACATGGGTCTAGGCCAACTATGCAACCTCAACGAACCCACTTATCCGGAGTTGGTACGCCAGTTCATAGCATCCGCATACGTCACCCGTCCCGATGATAGGCATCAGGAAGGTTTTCTGGCATTCGTAGTGCAGAAAGTATACTATGAGGTAACTTTCACAGACCTCTGCGGACTATTTGGATTGAGTGCAGGGGAGAGGACATCTGGTCTTTATTGGACTTCAGAGCTGTTGAACTTCTGGGAAACGATTGGCACAGGGGTTTATAGATCTTCTCAGGCAAAGGAGTCACTTATCCGGAGCCCAGTACTGAGATATGCCACACGCCTCATTGGCTCATTGCTATACGGGACAACCACAGCCGCATCAGTCACGCAATGGGAGTTGTGCCTCCTGTACCAAGGTGTGAGGCATTTGCTACCGGCATTTGGAAACTCTACATTCCCACCTGCTACTGCCTTCAACATGGGAGCGGTGCTGGCCGCAAACTTAGCAGGATACAAGGGGAAAGTAACCAAAAAAAAGAGCAATGCATGTGGATTTGGTGCAGTGATTACTCGGATCCTTAGACATGTGGGTGTAGACTGCAAGAACCAGGAGGTAGCACTGGACAGATCGAACAACATTGCTTGGAACTACCTGGATGTCATTTCTCTAGTAAGTAAGGAGTTCATAGCTGGTCCCCACTCGAGGATCCATCGGGATGGTCCTTACGTCTACGTATTCCAGGACCGAGCGAAGAAAACACTCTACTGCCACCTACCTCAGATCGGTCTCACTTCTCTACTTTCAGAGGCTGCAGTTGAGTTCCTACCCCCTGCTACCGCACTAGTAGACAAGCCATCCTTCTTCACGCCAAAATATCAGACCAAAGGCAAGGGCGTGGTTGATGAAGAAGGAGAAGATGAGGCTGCACAAGCCATTCCAGATGATTCACAACCCCATCAGCTACTCCCATCAGACTCCAGCCAGTACAAGCTGCAAGAGCTTCCACCGAACGCCACTTCGCGCCAGCAACAACATTGGAGAGATCAGAGCATAAAGACAAACAACGACATGCTACACAAGATCTGGGCTGCCATTTCACGTATCAGGCCGTGTCGTTGCCAAAAGGATGATGTAGTTCATCGGGACAACTCTCCATCCACCTCTGGTTCGGGTTCGAGTGGTACACACAGGGTAAGAAAGAGGTCCAAGAGACCCAACGATGCAGGAACATCTGGAGCAGGAGACGAGGAGTAGGAGCTATCACCATCTATTTTATTTTCTTTTCTATTCTAACGTTTTATGGTCTTATTTTCTGTTAATTTTGAACTGAGTTTTTTTTGGGTTTCTTAATTATGAGTTCGTATTTCTTTTACATGGTTTCTTCGTTTTATTTGGTTGTGTTCTGAGTAGTTTTTAATTCGTATTCAGCTTTGCCTTGCTAGATAAACCAAATAACTATTATTCGAGGAAAGAGGTTATATCAAGTGTTCCTCGGAATTTCCTCGGTATTTCTTTAAAAATAAAAACAAATAAGTTCAATGGTAGTCTGTTTCCGAGTCATCATCACCAGATGAATCTGAATCTGGATCTTCGTGAAACTCTCCAATCACTGGTTCATCCTCTACGTGAACGACGGCTTCCTCTCCAAAGTCGGTTAAATCGACTACAAGGCCAACTCCAGCTAAATCTTCTGCTGCACTTAAGTTGCCGGATGTGCTTGGTTGTAGTGGGTCTTCCAGCTCAGAACTTCCCTGAACTCGGCCTCTCGGGTTGAGTCTTGTAACAGTAACCCATGGATCATCTCTGTTTCTTACCCGGGGGTACTTGATATAACAAACCTGTAACATTTAGAAAAATTATAAATTAATACACATGATGATGAATCATTCTGAATAATTAACATTTAATTACCTGATCGGCCTGAGAAGCAAGAATGAAAGGATCATAATATTGCAGCTTTCGCCTCGAATTTACTGATGTAACACCAAATGCATCTGTTCTCACACCTCGATCTGGGGTGTTGTCGTGCCAATCACAATAGAAAACAGTACAGCGCAATCCAACCATGCCCAAATACTTAATTTCCAAAATCTCATGTATGTGTCCGTAGTATACATCATCTCCTGATGCAGAACAAACGCCAGCATCATAAGTCGTACTCGAACGTCTCCTCTTCTGAGTTGTGAATGCATATCCTCGAGTACAAAATCTCGGATATGACTTCACAACAAAGTTTGGTCCAACGACCATCTCACGTATCCAATCGTCAAATGTTTCACCTCTGGCCAAACCAGCAGACACCTATTAATAGCACATATATATATATTATATCAATAAATGTGAATTAGTATAAATATGTGATAAAATATATTTTAATTTGTTTAAAGCACTCACATAAGTAAACATCCATCCACTAAATTCTCTCTGCTTCATTTCTTCTAGTTCGTCCTCTGTGGCGTATCTATACTCGAACCGCTTTTCTGCCATGAAAATCCTGTATATGATGACAATAATGTAATTAATTAAGATTTAAATTTCAACTTGTTAAAATAAAAATTTGTAAGCTCATTTATTTACCTCTCATATTGAAGAACGTCTTCGCAGTTGGTGAGCAAATATGTTTGCAAATGACTGCGCTCCTGCTCAGTAAGTCGACGGTCCTTTGGTTTTCCGCTAAGTCGTCCAACATCTGTGAAAATGTCTGGAACCGTAACATGATATGCTGCCCGTTCGCCTCTATCATCATGCCGAGCAGGTCTTCTGTTTTTGGTCTGAACTTCTGCTGGAAAGTAGTACTCGGCAAAGTTTGAAGTTTCTTCATTGATCATCTGTGCGACTATAGAACCTTCCACCCTACTTAAATTTTTCACCATCTTCTTCAAATGGAACATATACCGCTCATACAGATACATCCATCTATACTGCACAGGACCACCAAGTTCCAATTCTCTTGCCAGGTGAATAACAAGATGCTCCATAACATCAAAAAATGAGGGAGGAAATATCTTCTCAAGGTTGCACTGAATCACGGCTATGTTAGTCTTCAAATTTTCAATACCTTCAAGAGTCACTGATCTCGTGCATAAATCGCGGAAGAAACCACTTATCCCTGCAATTGCTTCATGAACATTTCGTGGTAATAGTTCCTTGAAGGCGAACGGAAGGAGGCGCTGCATCATTACATGGCAATCGTGGCTTTTCAAGCCAGTAAACTTTCCTTCCTTTCTGTCGATACAGTTACGCAAATTTGATGCGTAACCGTCTGGAAATTCCACATCGTTTGAAATCCAATCAAATAACGCATCTTTTCCCGCTGCATCAAGTCGGTATATGGGAAAAGGAGCCCTACCATTTTCATCAACATGAAGTTCTGAACGAGCACATATATCGACTAAATCCAGTCTTGACTTCAAATTATCCTTTGTTTTACCTTGAACATTAAGGATCGTGTTCATGAGATTGTCAAAAAAGTTCTTCTCAATATGCATGACATCTAAATTATGCCTTAGCAGATGATCCTCCCAGTATGGCAGATCCCAGAAAATACTTTTTTTGTGCCAGTTATGTAGTTCTCCAACAGCATCTACCGGAAAACGCTCATGTCCACCGACTTCTGGCGTCCTTTCTGCACCAAAATCTCTTAGTTGTATCTTCAAATCTTTCCCACAAATTTCCGGAGGTGGACTGTCAAACACCCTCTTGTTCTTCGTAAACAAATTCCTACTCCTACGATATGGATGATCAGGTGGTAGGAATCTCCTGTGACAGTCAAACCAACACGTTTTCCTTCCGTGTTTTAGTTGGAAAGCATCAGTGTTATCTTGACAATATGGACATGATAGCCTTCCATGCGTTGTCCATCCAGACAACATACCATATGCTGGAAAATCACTTATTGTCCACATTAGTACTGCCCGCATTTGAAAGTTTTCTTTACACGAAACATCGTATGTTTCAGCACCTTGAGCCCATAGTTGTTGCAACTCATATATTAGTGGCTGAAGAAACACATCAAGTGATCTCTTAGGATGCTCTGGTCCGGGAACGAGAATCGAGAGGAACAAAAACTCTCGTCGCAAGCACAAGTTTGGGGGGAGGTTGTATGGTGTAAGAATGACGGGCCATAGAGAATATTGTCTTCCACTCTTGCCAAACGGACTAAAACCATCAGTACATAATCCAAGGTAGACATTTCTTCTCTCATACGCAAAGTCGGGATACTTTGATTGGAAATGCTTCCACGCTTTTGCATCTGAAGGATGTCTGATCTCACCATCTGTTGAGTGCTCCGCATGCCATCTCATTGGTTGCGCTGTGCGTTCAGACAGATACAACCTCTGCAACCTTTCCGTCAAAGGTAAATACCACATCCTTTTATATGGCACTGGAACTCTTCCACTCGTATCTTTATAACGAGGCTTTCCACAAAATTTGCATGTAACCCGCTGTTCATCCGCCCTCCAATAAATCATGCAGTTGTCGCTGCATACATCTATTACCTGATACGATAAACCAAGACCAGCTACGAGTTTCTGAACCTCGTAGTATGAACCAGGAGCTACATTATCCTCGGGTAGAATACCTTTTACAAAATCAGCAATCGCATCCACACAGTCTTCAGCCAAATTATAATCTGTTTTAATGCCCATCAATCTTGTAGCAGATGATAAAGCTGAATGACCATCTCTGCAACCTTCGTACAATGGTTGCTTTCCAGCATCCAACATATCATAAAATCTCCTAGCTTCTGCATTGGGTAAATCTTCCCCTCTAAAATGATCATTTACCATCTGCTCAGTACCTACACCATAATCTACATCCGTTCTAATTGGTTCTTCTAATCTAACCGCTGGCTGAGGTTCGCTAGTACTACCATGTTCATAATCAGTTTCCCCATGATGATACCAAATTTTGTAACTTCGTGTAAACCCACTCAAATATAGATGAGTCCAAACATCCCACTCTTTAATAACCTTTCTATTTTTACAATTAGAGCAAGGACATCTTAACTTACCTGTTTTTGCTTCCGGTTGTCGGTGAACTAACCCCATGAATTCGGTTATACCTCGTTGGTATTCTTCCGTAAGCAATCTCGTGTTCGGATCCAAATGAGGTCGATCGATCCAAGAACGGAAATAATTTGAAGAAGACATATTTTTTATGAATCAAATTCGTGTGTAAATAGAGTAAGAGGGAGGATGAAGATATGGAGTGAATGAAGAGGAAGAGGAGTGCTTGTTTATATAGATTAAATCCTGCCGACATACCGAGGAAATTCCGACGGAATTCCGACGGAAAAGGCTAGTTCGTCGGAATTTCCTCGGAATTTTGTAAAATCCCCCAACAGCTCTCCAACGGCTATAATATTTCCTCGGAATTCATCGGTTTTTTCCGAGGAACACATTGTTCCTCGGAATTTCCTCGGAATATTCCGACGGACTGAGGTTTCCTCGGAATTCCGTCCGTATATTCCGAGGAAATTCCGAGGAACCCCAATTTTGTGTTACCTCGGAATTTCCTCGGAAATTCCTCGGTATATTCCGACGATTTCATTTTCCGTCGGAATGTCCGTCAGAATACCGCTGTTTTCTTGTAGTGCTGGAGGATGCAGCCACCAAGACCCATGCCTTCAAACATTTGGTGAAAACAAAGATTTGCAACAAAAGAGGTCTCAACCTTTAACGGTGCATGTGTCATTTGTTGCACCTAGAGATAGTGCAATGACCACAGAGTGAACTATAGTTCCAAGCTCCAAAACCTGTCGATATGTGTTTGCACAAAGATATGGAAATGAAATGCTTAATTTAATTGTTTATAACTTATAGCATTTTAAAAAGGTAAGTTTAAGTGGTGTACTAACCATTTGCTCGGTACCCCAATAACTGTGAGCCACTATCATCTTTAGTAGTTAAAGTAACTCCGTGACGGTGGCTATGACCATGAGCTATTATCGGATTCGCTCTCTCCTGATCACCGTTACCAGCAGCAGGCACAATTTCACTACCGGTCTTGCTACTGTAGAAGCTAGTAGCCATTATGGCAGAGTGACTAGTCACCGACAACATAGCGACAAATCCCGTGAATGGGAACTTTTGCCACGGGTCATCCTCTAGACATTCTGACGGCAACATCTGGAAGGAGTCAGGTAAAACATGCATGAAACTTGTTCCCATGGACGGATCTGAGATTTCAGGGGTCTGAAACATTTTGTAAAGAACTTTTATAAAACAAAATTTCATAATTTGGAGGCCTTAACTATGTAAAATCTCTCCAAAAATTTTGGAGGCGGAGACCAATGTTTCATCCGGCTGTCCCAGATCCGGAGCTGCTTGTTCCCAAGATGATTCCTGACGCAAAAGCCTTAACACTCGTGAAAGTGTTTCCGTCTGGATGGAGAAAAGAAACATCTCGGCTGAAGAGAGGAGCTGAGACGCCTATCATGCTTGTCAAAAGGATGGCGACGATCGATATGATTTTTAGAGGTAATGCTTTAGCCTTGTTGACGCATGGGTTTGTTGACTCGGCTTCACATTCATTAGGCGCGTTGACATCGCCGGAGATACGGTGAAGCTGATAACTATTAGTGCAAATAAAAAGAGCTTGATGAGTGTTGTTGCCGGAGCCGCCATTATATTTGTTTTAGAAACTTCTATTTGTTTTTGTCTTCTTTAGATGTTTTGCACTCTTGAGTTCTATTTTGCTTTCTTACGACTTAAGCTTATATAGGAAAAATTAGCATACTACTCCCATGCCTGAGTTTCGGTGACGTTGAATAGGTTTCATCTTATTACGGAAGAAGAATGACACGAAGGTGAAAAGACGATTGTTTATGTTTTGGATTTGGTGTAATTGAAATATTCTTGCTCACGTACGTAATATGGAATTGTACGGATCTTGCCTTTACCCAAGTCGTTTAACGCGTGCGGTCGCAGTTATATGTTGAATTATTTGAGAGGGGGTAGGTGGGGGAGGCAAGGATAGTCAGTACAGGTCCTGATACCAAGCTTTAGAAGCCTGAGCTTCCGGCCTTGAATTTTATTATCCCTTTTTAGCTTTGTGGTAATGGTAAATTTTGTTTACATGTCATGTATTCGAATTTTTTGCCTTGCATATTATTATAATTTTTATAAATATATCTGTAAACGACCCCCATAAGTTTGGTTTGAGCTTCTTGTCGTGATAATAACCGGGCCGGCACATAAGTTAGATAATTTTGTGACGTTTCTTACATAATAATTAATACGAATTATTTAATAGATGTTATGATGAATGTTATAAACTATTTAAAGAAATGTTACAAGTTGACAATTTGTTAAAGTTTTTTCCATTGACAAAAATATGTTGGGGTATCTTAATCGGTTAAGAGACTTTTTTTTTGGGCAAACCTTACCTAATATTAAAGAGGTCAAAGTCACTCCATAGAGGAGGCATTACAAAGAGAAGATAGAGCTGCCTTAGCAAGGTTATCAGCAACTACATTGTTCAAACGAGAAATAAAAAAAAAGGAGATAGATGAGAAGGCCCGACTCCATAGTATCCAAGGGTGGATGGGGAAAATAATTCCAGTAGGGGGGAGATTGATTGTTCTTGAGCACGCTTGCAGTAGTTGAGGAACTGAGTTAACAGAGGAGTCTGGTTTGAAGAGTGATGAAGTGAGTTCCCAGGCTTGGGTAGCAAAAGGACACTGCAGAAGTACATGAATTTCACTTTCCACACATCTTTTACAGGTTGTATCTGCTCACATTCCTCGACGGGTCAAAGCGGAACCAACAGGGAGAGCCCCGCTTATAGCTTTCCAAAGGAACAAGTTTACCTTGGGAGAACACTTCACATTCCAGACATTGCGTTTCCAGGCAAAGTCCATTGGATCAGGGGAGTGAGAGTTTAACTTAGCTAGAGCATATCCTGATTTTGTAGAGTAGTTGCCATTCTTTCCCGGTAAGCATTGGAGACAGTCCTCCATTGCTAGTTTGCTGGGGATTAGTGTTCGAATACAATCCTCATATTGAGGCAGGTGTTCTCTGATCATACATACGTTCCAATCTCGCGAGGTTAGGGAGATGAGGTGACTAACTCTGAGATTTTCGTTAATGACAGTCGGCGGCCCAATGGGACGTACCAGTAGCTTTGCAGACAGCCACGGGTCTTTCCAGATCCTTATGTTCTCGCCATTCCCAATAGACCAGCCCAGTCCCAGCTTCAGGACTTCCTTGCCTACCATGATGCCTCGCCATCCGTGAGATATGGAGCCCGAGATAGAGCATTCCATAATGTTGGCAGAGGAGCAGTATTTTCCCAGTAAAGTTTTGCCGAGGAGGGAGGTTGGAGATCTGATCAATCTCCAAATAAGCTTAGTCAACAACGCATTGTTGAAGACTTCAATGTCCCTAAAGCCCAATCCTCCATCGGTCTTGGGGAGAGTTAGCTTGTCCCAAGCTACCCAGCATAGTTTCTTGACTGCAGGTGTAGCATCCCACCAGAATCGGGTCATAGCCGATTGAATCTGGTTACATAGGGATTTGGGTAGCCTAAAACATGATATAGCGTATGAGGGCAGAGCAGCAAGAACCGTTTTGAGTGGGACTAGCTTTCCGGCACTAGAAAGATATCTCGACGACCAGCTGTGAGAGCATTGTCGGATCCTATCAACAATGCTAGCAAAGATATCTCTCTTTCTCCGTCCAAAGTGCTCCGGAAGCCCTAGATATTTACCCATAACTCCATCATTAGAGATATCAAGAGCAGCTCGGACCCTGGTCTTCACTTCCGGTCTCGTTTTCGACGAGAAGGTAATAGACGATTTAGACTTATTGATGCATTGACCCGACGCTTGCTCATATCGGCTCAGGATGGAGAGGAAGGTCGATCAACTGGTGACGTTTGATCGACAGAAGAACATCGTGTCGTCCGCAAACATGGTTAATCGGGGGGGGGGGGGAGTTTCTGGCCACTTTAATTCCTTGTAATGAACCGTTTGCTTGCGTTTGGATACATAGCCCGGAGAGAGCCTCCGTACAGAGAATGAATAGGTACGGGGACAGAGGGTCTCTTTGTCTAAGCCCTCGTGATGGCAAGACAAGACCTTGAGGCGCTCCATTGATTAGGAAAGAGTAAGAGACGGAGAAGACACATTCCATGACCCAACCAATCCAAGTATCATGGAAGTCGAAACATGCCAAGACTTCTCGAAGGAAGTCCCACTCAATCCTATCATATTCCTTGCTCATGTCCGTCTTAATGGCCATTGAGCACCGAACACGAGCCCCGGAGGTGCGTAGATAATGTAGGATTTCATGGGTGATGAGCACATTATCTGAGATGGCTCTATTGGGCACAAATGTCGTCTGGTGATCCGATATAATAGAGCAAGGAAGGGTTGAAGGCGCTTCGTCAGAATTTTTGCTATGATCTTGTAATGTATGTCACACAAAGCAATATGTCGGTAATCCGAGACCCGCTTTGGCCCAAGGCTCTTCGGGATAAGACGAACATGAGTCTCGTTTTGACGGTTACTCAAGGATCCAGAGGCAAAGAAATCTCTGATGTATTTAGATACATCCTCTCCTATGATATCCCAAAAACTTTGGTAGAATCCCACTGAGAAACCGTCTAGGCCCGGGGCCTTATCCGCATGGATAGAAAACACTGCCCTTTAAATTTCCTGATCATCAGGCAGAGAGATTAAACATGTGTTCATCTCCGGGGTGACTTTCGCAGAGATGGCCTCTTGAACTACTTGGAGTTGGCCCGTAGACGAAGAGCTAAACAGCTCCCTGTAGAATCTCGCTATGGTATTAACGATGTGGTCCTCCTTATAGTAGGCCGTACCCGCTGCATCCTCTATTACGGAGAATCTGTTTTGGGCCCGTCTTCCTCTTGTAACTGCATGGAAGTATCTAGAGTTGCGGTCTCCCCAATTGAGCCATTGGATTCGGCTTCTTTGGCGCCAAAATTGCTCTTCTTCGTCATAAAACACTCCGAATGAGTATAGACGAAATCGGTTAAGAGACTATTTATAGTTTCTCACAAATAATACTCCCTTTATTTTATTTTATTGGTGTAAGTTCAATGCATAAAGATCAAAAATACCAATTTCATAAAATTTATCTTGATTACATATTAATATCAAATGAAATTAAATAAATCAATGAATAAAATATTATGTAATTGATTACAAATGTTAAACTATATTAATTTTATCTAGAATAAAGAAAATATCACTTAATTTTTAATAAAACATGTTTAAGTATCAAACAAGTTGAAACAGGTGGTATCAATATTTTAAAGATAAGTTAATTTTAAATATAAATTTAATTTATAATAAACCAGAACCAATAGCAAATGACCAGTTGTGTCCAGAGTCTATGAGAAATAATGCACATTTATGTTACGTTTTTTTAATATTAAAAATTACTTGAAATATTTCCATTGAGGATGGGTTTATCAGAAGTGATTTGTTGGGATGTAATTTAAAATTTTGTGCTGTAATTTTTTTTTTTTGTATTATTTTTGCTGTAGATGTAGCCGATGTAACTGTATATTTTCGCACAACACATAAAATATTGTTTTAGTAAATAAGAATTCTACAATCACTTTTTATTTTTTGGTTGTAAATTGACTGAAAGAATGATTGGTACTTTTAAAGGGTTTAGATAAAAACTAAAGATACAAAGTTATCTTCAGCCTAACCAATCTATCCCATCGATGTTTGTTAATAAAAAAAAACTATTTTAAGAGGTTTTTGATTGACAAAAAATTGTATGGGTAAACAAAAATATATTTCTCATGGAGGTAAAAGAATATCACCAAAATATATTATACCGATCAAATCTTTCATGATTTAGTTTTAGTACAAATACGAACATATTAATAAATGATATCTATCTATCTATAATAATAAAGTAGAAGATAAAGATTTTACAATGCGCCATGTCACCCCTCATATCTCTTTTTTTCGACACGTATGAGGATAAACAACTTCTTATTCTTTATGAATATGTTCGTTTAGTGCAAAGCATTGATGGACTTTAGTTATTTTTGGGTCCTTCATACTTTCATAATTGTGGTCCGCTTTGGCAGGGTTAGATCAGTTTTATCTTTGACCCTATAACCCTATCGTTTGCCATGGTCTCCGATTAGATTTTCTGTAACATTTTCTCTTTTTTTCTTAAACACCAGCTTTAATTCAGTTATTAAACTCCATCTCACCACTCCTCCCACTCCGCCTCATTTATTCAGGTTCACGAACGATTTACGTAACATATACAAGCTCGACCTATAAATAAGTCTTCTGGAATCGATGAAGACCTACACCGTACATATATCTCACAGCCTAACCATCTCACGCATCACCATTATCAGCTTTACTCATTCCAAAAAGTGTTCCCCTGGCCGTTTCTTAATGTTTGTTTGCTCTTATGGTGCATCTAAATCTGAACGGAGCATATTATTATTAAATAAAAAAAACAGTTACACGTTTAAATTTGTTTATCTTTAAGAATTGACTTAAGAGATTAACCTTACGCTCCATTATACCAATGGTAAAAATTCTCTTATACTAGGAAAAATAAAACTATTATACGAATGCCACCATTGAAACATCGCCTCATCTCTAAAAACAGTTTCAACGAGATATATCCCAAAAACTCGCGGCCAAAAAAATGACAGCAACAAAGGTAGCTATTGTGAGAAGCAGTTGTATCCGAATCAATTGATTATGTACATTCTCTAAGAACACAACAAAGTCAAAAGACTCAGAGTTTGTACATGAGACAATAATAATATAACACCAAAACTAGATTTAAGTTTGCCTTATCGGCTTAGTGTTGCAGATCATTGTCAATACACTCTTTCAGCTACAACCAAATCATAATAATAAAAAATGTTAAACCTCCAGATAAAAACATAAAAGATTTTAAAATTTAGGCAATGATATATTGATGAGTAGACCATTATCCTTTACAACACAGTTATCTTTACAATACAACTATTTATCATTAATCCTCAAGTAAACAATCTCATTACCTGTCACAACGATTTAAATAAACAAGATTAAAGCGTAAGTTTCGAGTCTCCAAACTAGAAAAATATTTTACTAAATATATATTAAACAAATTATAATAAATTTGATTTATTAATGTATACTAAATATTTTACATAAGTAACTTTTAAATATTACAGAAGTCATTTTTAACTAAAATAATAAACTCACCCTTTTATAAATTGAAAATCTAATATAAACTGAAACAAAAATATATTATAAAACATCATTTGTTGCTACATAATATGTACTAATTATTATTTATGACATTGTTGAAACTATTTGTCTATTATTTTAAAAGTTAAATTTTATAATTTTATCACATTATATTTGATTTTCAATGATTTGGCTTGGAGTTGGTGTATTAATTTATTAATGTGAAAAAATTAGTTATTGTAATAATATGAAATTATTGCTTTATATATTTTTTTCACATATATGAAATTAGTTATTGAAAAATCTGATACTCTTAGGAAAAAATAGCTATTCTTACTTTATATTTTTTTCAACTATATGAAATTGAAATAGAAATCAAATAAAAAATAGAAATCATTTTATTTTCTTTAATTTATTAATTTTGTGTTCTGTAACAAAAATATTGTTAGTGGTCAACTCAAACCAACAAAATAATATTTACAAAATACGAGGGGTAAAAAACAAGAAGCCGAGAACTTCT
Source organism: Brassica napus (assembly GCF_020379485.1). Taxonomy (NCBI): domain Eukaryota; kingdom Viridiplantae; phylum Streptophyta; class Magnoliopsida; order Brassicales; family Brassicaceae; genus Brassica; species Brassica napus. The sequence goes on from NC_063452.1 coordinate 21,458,742, forward strand.
ATATACAACATGCGAGGGCTAATAAACAAGGCAATGAAGAACATGATTAGTTCAGTCCAGTACAAACCAAATCATAAGCTGGAAGGGTTATTAAGAAGATGGTTTGAAGTAACAATTTATGAGTAATTTTTACATCTATAGATGAGTTTTTCAGTTCTTAAAAGGGCCTGATTTGTATATAACATTCTTTTGATAGTTCAATAAATTTAAAATTTCATCAAAAAAAAATTACGATATGATCTTAGAATAAAAACAGATTATATTTATTATATTCAATATAAAATAAAGTTTCAATTATTTATAATATTTAAATATAAATAGTTAATGTAAACTCATCCGCCCGTAGGACGGGCCAATTCCCTAGTTCATACATAAAATTATACACAATTTATTGTTTATAGGACAGCTAAATATAACACTTCACTGGAGTTTGATTAGTTCAACTAAAAAAAATAATGAAAGTAAAAGATAATATTGATCAATATGTAAGTAGTATTTATTTATTCTTTCAAATAAGGTTAATTAGGACTAACCATCAACAGATATAGATTTTATTTCTAAAATAAGTTGGATCTAGAGGTATTAAAATGGATAAAAACTGTTGGGTTAATCCAGCCCAATCGAAAACATAGGATTTTTTTTGCTAAAAAGAAATCATAAGTTTTAATGGATAGAAAAATGAATGCAAATGGATTAGTGGGTGAATGAATTTAGTGAACTGAGTTAAAAGGGTTTGGATTGGAATGAATAATGAGTTATACATAGCTAAACCAATAAAGAAAAATTAATTAAAACCAACATAAATTTCATGGCGATAAAAAAATCCGACAGCGTCCTCTTACCGAGGCTGTCGGCTGCAACATTGCCTTTGCGAGAGATATGCGACAAAAGGTGGAGAGATGACAAGTTAAGTTGTGGATGTCCTGAATAATTCCAAAAAGTCCATTGAGATGATCTCGTCCATTGATAGCCCGGATTAGAACCTGGGCGTCTGATCTGAGTTCGATGTTGTCGTAGCATTGCGCTTTTGTTTGAGAGAGAGCCTCCCTGATAGCTAGAGCCTCTGAAGTAAGTGGTGAACTCACCCACTCCTCTGTAGTACTTCCTTGTTGAAGCTGCTTCCGGTGTTGTCGTAGAAGATCCATGCTAATCCTGCAGTTTTTGTTTCCTCCTTCCAAGCTGCATCTGTGTTAATGAGGATAGTTGCCGTCGTCCGCTTCTTTGGTGTCGTCTGTTGCACTGATGGTTGTGGGATCTCCTGTTGTGCCTCTTGCTATTCCTAAGCGTCGTTAATTTCCTTTTTAGTGTCTCCTTTTCATCAAATTTCTTGTTCTCGAAAATTCCTTGATTCTTAGTTAACCAAATCGTCCAAACAATCCAAAGGAACAAAGATACAAGATGTACTCCAGTGGGGGGGGGGGGGGGGGGGAGGTTCGTGAGCTTGCTTTATCCTTGGAGTGCTGATGTCGGGCTTGGAGAGATGGTTTGAGCATCTGAGATTGGTGACATGGTCCATACATTTGCCGTGAAAGGGCATGATAGAAACAGGTGATTCACTGATTCCCTCTTTCCGTAGAAAACACATCCTGTGTTTGTAGTTATCCCTCTCATTTCCAAGATGGATCCAAGAGGTAGCGCACCTCTAATGGCCTTCCAAAGAAACACTCTAATTTTTGGTGGTAATGGTATTGGTCCATATATCAGTGATCCAGTTACAGTGGGCTTGGTTTGTTGTTGTCGGCTCTGCAGAGTAGGTGATGTTCAAGGCTGTGTAATAACCTGACTTCGTGATATCACTCAAATTACCCTAAGGAGTGATTTATACTCTCTCAAATAAGTGGCCGAGTTGTAGTACTTAGGGATCGAATTCACAGGGAGCTAGGGAACTTAATGGATCTAATATGATTTGTTAAGTAGGAAGTTTTTAAGATTTAAAATGTAAATTTACAGTTTTGGTTGAGCAAATAATTACTCGATTGATTAGTTGAGGTTTTGGTGCTTAAAAGGAAATAGCTAGACTTAGGATTTCTATTCAGGAAACTTGGAATTATAATCCTACAGATGCCTAATGAGTTGCATGCATGATAATGTAAATCTCAATTATCAATTCAACAAGTCCGTCAGCTATCGCATGTTTGAACTTGTCTATTAACTAGATCTAATGACCCAAACAAATGTGTTCGATCAATAGCAGTGTCGATCGATGATCCTATAGGGATATCGATCGATACATCTTTTGCTCCGTCGATCGATTATCCAATATGAATATCGATCTACTCGCTTCTAGTTAAGCTTTATGCGCGAGTTTAATAATGCTTACTAAGCTCACTAGATCAGCTCTCGCCTTACTCTTAGCAAGAAACTTAGCTCAGTTAGAATGTTTTCAGGATAAGAATGGAGCTCTCGCTTTTATCTATCAATCCTAGGGCAAGTTCTAGGTAGCTAATCTAGAAATAGGCATTAATGAACAATCTTAATGACAATTACCACAACTCATCAATCTATAGTTGGGGCTAATCCCTCATAACCTATTTAAACCCTAAATCTAACAGTGGAACTACTCAGACATGGCCAAGCAATTTATGAAAGCAATTAGGTTAGAAAATTTCATAGAATAGTAAAATAGATATTAATGTAGTTCCAATCACATATAACTTTGGATCTTCTCTCCAATCTATCACAATCCTAAAACCTTTTGCTGGAAGTAATAAAACTAAAAACACAGAAAAGCACACTTTGCCTCTAACATGTGGCAAAGCTTTTATAGTTAGGTTAAAACTCGTCAGGGGTAATCTTGTAAATTGGTGAAGACTTGGGCTTCAAGTCGGCTGTGACCAAACGGGCTTTCTGCACGCTTCGCTGTCGATTGATGTTCAGGTGTGAACATCGATCAATATTCCTCCTCCAATATCGACCGATGGTCCAGCTCGATGGTCATCTCGGGTGCTTGCTCCAAGTATCTCCAAAATGCTCCAAAATCATCACTTATCTCTAAATCACTCTTGATCTTATAAATATAATAAACAGACTCTGTAATACAATAATAGATAGTAAAAACACCTATAAACCATGGATGAAAATGGGTCAAATCCATGGTCTATCACTTCGTTGAGTAGTCTCCATTCGAAGTTAAGGTCCAGCTATATGTGTCAGATGCTCCGGTTGTACTTGGTTTGATGCACAATATATCAGGAGCTTCGTGTGGCAGTATTTGTTGGATAAGTTCTTTATTCCACTCCTTTGTTCTGGGACAGAACAGGTCTGCTACCTTGAGGTCCTTTGAAGAGAGTTCAGGCGATCCCATGGGTCTGATAACTGCATCTGTCGAGCAACAAGCTTCACGCCAGACCTTTGTATCTTCGCCATTACCTATGGGTAGTGTTCACTCGGATCACATTTATACCACATAGGATAATCCTCCATCCATGGGAACAGGAGTTTGATGCTTCAACATCTAGGAAACCGTCAGTTTTGCAGTACTTACCGAGGAGGACTCGAGCAAGTAGGCATTCTGGTTTCTTATCGATTTGTTTCCATCAAAACCATAAAATCGTTGTTTTCCCATCAAAACCACAAAATCAATTTTCCCGCCGAAGTCACAACTCATATATTTCTACCAAAACCCTAAAATCATGTTTCTCTACACAAACTACAAATTTTAGTTTTCCCGTCAAAATCACAAATCATGTTTTCCAGCCAAATTTGCAAACTCGTGTTTTATTGTCAAAATCAATTTTTTTTTTGTTTTTGTTCCAACAATCGCCAAAATCATAAAATTATGTTTTCCAGTTAAAATCACAAATTTGGGTGTTTCCAGAAGACACTATAATATATTACTTTCCCGCTAAAACTGGTGAAACATATTTTCCATCAAACTGCAAAATTGCACTTTTCCGCTAAAACCGTAAATCGTGTTTTCCACGAAAAACATAAACTGTAATTTTCATCGAAAACCTTTTGTGTTTTCCTAAAATGTAAGTAATATTTTTTTTAATTAACCTACCCCCCCCCCCTCCCAAAAAAAAATAATAATAATAACTCTTCACTAACTATTTAAATTATAAAATTATTATTTATAGTTTAACCACTAAAACCATTAGATTATTAACTTAAATGAGTTATGGATTAACTCAACTCATTTGTCAAATGTGTTATATTAATTCATAATACATATAAGCGTAAAATCATTTGGATATGGTTTGGTATTGGTTGGATTACCCATTTAGATACCTCTAGCTGGATCTTAATACAGAGGATCAGGGGCACAATGACACCCCTTTTCTGTGCTGGTTGCTTTGGTTAAAATATGCCAAATAAAATGTTTTTTTTTTGGGGATGATGATTAGAGTTTCCAGACATCAGCTTTTAACTCCGGGTCTCCGGATTGTCTTTGAAGGCTGTAATTCGAATTATGGAATGTGTATGGAAGCCAATACAGCAATATGATTACGTGACGGAGTATGTGTCCAAATTTGTGTAATTGCAACGAACATTGTCATGGACGAGTGCTGTAGTGATATAGAGAGACGAAGCCAGCATTTGAACTACATTGAAATTTGTACACGGTCCAACTCTAGAGATTTCAATCAAAATTTAGCAATCGGAAACTAAGACCTACTTGACTTCAATTTGACATTAACAATCCATAAACTTTTAGCAATCACACAAATATAAAGAAATTCTATTGGTTTTAGAGTTTATAATATTGTATAATATGTACTATCTTAATTGATTTTTTTTGCCAATTTTATTTTACATTATCACTGATGAAATGTGAAATTTATTGATTAAAAGTGAAGTAGATGTTTATTATTTAGTTACTCGTCGGTTTTATTTTTTTGGGGACCTAAATTATTCTTAAAAAAAATATCTATATCAAATTCAAACATTTTTAAACAGAAAATTATTTGAAAAAAAATGATTTAGGACAAGAAATTTGGAACTGTCTAGGATGGAACGTTCCATCCCGAAATGGACATGCAATTGATAGTTTTGACAAGGGTTGAGGCAGATAGATCGTACAAAGCATGATTACACGTCGTTATATTATGTGCCACTGATAGGTTTGGGTGTAAAATTAAGTAACAATAATTACTGAATCTGGAATCGGATTTCTGATCAGAATAATACTCTTACTAAAAAAAGTTATTGATTATATTGTTCCACCTTTTGCAGTTTCACGCTAAAGTGGTCATGAATTTACAGCTAAATATGTTTGCACACAAAAATGTTTAAGCGAGTCTAAATACCGACATAATGTTTGCAAGCTATGACAATCTTCAAACCAGTGTTTTTAAACCCGGACCGAACCGGTGTCGGACCGGGTTGAACAATGAACCAAAAATAATACGGGCTGGGTTAGTGCTAAAACCCAACTAAAATCGAACCAGTTAAAAACTCCTATCGAAACGTCAAAAACCCGGGAACCGGCGACCCAATGAACCGCCCAAACTCCGGTTCGTATATATGCAAAATTTTTGTTAATGAAACAATTAATTTTTTTTCTTTTTAAGTAAAAATAAGATTTATCACAAATTAATAAAGTATCGTCTCTCGTCTTTTTCTTTTGTCGTTTCTACAACTTATAAATTACAAGATTCATAAAGTTTAATATTCACGTCAAGATATTGTTTTTGTCTACTTCTCACCTTGTTTAAATTTTTATTTCATGATCCCTTGTTTTGAAGACTTTAAATAATTGAAATACTTACGTTTCTGAAATTTGTATTTCAAAATGTAACTTTTATCTAATATGTATTATATTTTTATTAAAGGTGACGAAGATTTAGAGTGATAAGATCTGCGAATAAAGTTTAAATGTGCTTTTCATATTGATTTTAGATTTTAAGTTTTTTTACACATTATGACTATGTAAACATTTTATTTGATGTGAACTATTTTTTTTTTTTAAAATATGCATATTATTTATAAAATATTATTAAATTTAGTTTAATCTAAGAAAACCCGATCGAATCCGGTTCAGACCGGTTTTAAAAACATTGCTTCAAACCCAATCAAGTCCATTGCATTTCCTCGAAGTCAGTGATCAATTGGAATTGAAATAGGAGTGGACCGAGTGGTTTACATTGAACTGATGTACGTAGACGACAATATATATCTGTTCACAGTAAATATACAACCGAGAGCAGAAAATCCCTGAACTGATGTACGTAGACGACAATATATATAGACTCATGTATATAACATTTGCTATAACAATTAACGAGAAAGACAATAAATGAACGAAATATAATGGGTCTGGTTTTGTATTTTTGTGAATGTAGTTTAGTCTGGCAAAGAAGACAATATATGGTGGGGCTTACGTGTGAAGCTCCATAAGAACAGATTTTGATTGGACAACATGCAAAACAATAAACATTTTATGATTTGATGGTGCACTCATGCGTATGTAACAAATATATTATCTGTTGATTATTGTCCTATTGAACTTTTCTGTATATTATTGTCTATCATTTTGTTTGACTATATTTTAATTCACATGGAAAAAGCTTGATGCATCATTTTATGTAATTGCTTATAAAATATAACTAGATAAGTAAACATAAAAACCTTTGACAAAAAAAAAAGTAAACATAAAAACAAAATTAGCCGGATACTAACGGTCGACAGTTAGGTGGATGAGTCATGTACACCTCGCCAGGTGAGTCCTCATCTTTGTATCTTCCTTAATTTCTGGATATTCAATGAACATTTTGTAATAATAAATTAAAATTCAGTTTTACTCAATATAAATGAATAGAAACTACAATTTAACTTTCCACTCCACAAGTAATTAATAGATCACCTGGTCAGAAATATAGTTTTAACTAATTATGTGTTTAAACATGGTTATGCTTATAACCAGGTGTCCTTATTTTTTATAATCTGTGGACACCATATCAAAACAAAACTATTTTTTTCCTAACCTATAGCGAATAAAAAGCTATTATTGTTAAAAAGTATAAATTAATATCTGACAGATTTATAGCACAACAGATTAGGATTTTTTATTATTATTTTAAGTAAAATATTTAAAATAGAACAATTTGATAATATATTAAGGTAATGAAAATTTAAAAATTCATATAAATAAGCGTTCCTATTAATATCATAAATATATATTTAGTACATACATAAAATTAAACAATATTTTAAATATAACTTTAATGCTACCTGTTGTTCTCTTTATAAAAACATATAACTTCAATGCTACCCGTTGTTCTCTTTATAAAAACTTTTTGGAGTTTTTTTGTAATTTTACTGCATCAAATTTTTTTAAAATATACAATTTTTTTCAGTGTGATACTTATTTTTGTACATTTACATTTAATTATTATTATAACATTATTTTCAACTTCATTATTAATAATAATAATAATAATAATAATAATAACTTCCACATTGTATTATTTTCAATAAAATACGTTTTATTGAAATAACCAATAGTACTAATCATGACATTACAATAATAAATTTCGTTTGCATAAGTGGATTCATTCTGAATTCATTGATATTGCATATCCTTCAATAAATTTCGCATTGTGAAAGCAATTAGCTATTTTAATTGTAAAAAATAAAATTTAAATGATTTTTAAATAAATATTTTAAAATTAGTAGTTATTAATAGATCTATAGATCCCCTATATATTAATTGAGAAACATTTGAAAAATTAGAACCTTAATTTTGTATTAATTAAAAAAAACCTCAAATCCTAGGTGGCACTCTAAATGCCTTCTAAATTCGATTTCAAAGAATTCTAGAGCATCTAATATAAAGTATAGTTTAATCTAATGGTGTCACATTATTTTATAATTATATAACCCTAGAGAACATTATAGTAACCTAAAATATAAGAAGTGTGTATTCTTTCCTTAAATAAAAGCTACGGAATTACCTAATATGATTTACATATATATGACAATTAATGTTATGAATAATAAAGATTTGATAACAATTTTTGCATCCTTCTTAATTTTTGTTTAAATTTATATTATTAAAAAAATTAAACAATCACATTAACCATATAATAAAAAAATTAGATTTTTTCTTATATGTTATATTTTGAATTTTTTAAAATGACTTTAAATTACAAAAATGAGGAAACCTTATATGTTATATATATATATATTTTTTAAATGACTTTAAAATAAAAAAATGAGGACACCTTATATGTTATATTTTTCTTATATGTTAGAATTTTCTTATATGTTATATTTTGAATTTTTTTAAAACGACTTTAAATTACAAAAATATAAGTTTACCTTAAATAAACGACTAAAAACATTAAAATGACATGTATCAATTCGATGGTTGATTTGAAAGCTTTTAAAACCATATGCAAGAAAAAATTCAAAATAATTTAACTGTGGAAACAATACTGTTAACTTTTTTTCAAAAATGTGTTCGATGGAAAAAATAAAGTTTTTATGTCATAATTTGTTTAATGTTCACTAGAGAACATTATATTAACTTAAAATATAAGAAGTGTGTATTCTTTCCTTAAATAAAAGTTACAGAATTACCTAATATGATTTACATATATATGACAATTGATGATTATGAATAATAAAGATTTGATAACAATTTTTGCATCCTTCTTCATTTTTGTTTAATTTTATATTTTTTTAAAAAAATAAACAATCACATTAACCATATAATAAAAAATTAGATGTTTTCTTATATGTTATATTTTGAATTTTTTAAAATGATTTTAAATTACAAAAATGAGAAAACCTTATATGTTATATATTTGTTTTAAAACGATTTTAAAATACAAAAATGAGGACACCTTATATGTTATATTTTTCTTATATGTTTGATTTTTCTTATATGTTATATTTTGAATTTTTTAAAACGACTTTAAATTACAAAAATGTAAGTTTTTCTTAAGTATACGACTAAAAACATTAAAATGACATGTATCAGTTCAATGGTTGATTTGAAAGCTTTCAAAACCATATGTAAGATAAAAGTCAAAATAATTCAAATGTGAAAACAATACTGTTCACTTTTTCAAAAATGTGTTCGAGGGGAAAAATAAGGTTTTTATGTCATAATTTGTTTAATGTCCACTAAAGAACATTATATTAACCTAAAATATAAGAAGTGTGTATTCTTTCCCTAAATAAAAGTTACGAAAGTACCTAATATTATTTACATATATATGGTAATTAATGATTATGAATAATAAAGATTTGATAACAATTTTTGCATCCTTCTTCATTTTGTTTAATTTTATATTATTAAAAAAAATAAACAATTACATTAACCATATAATAAAAAATTATATATTTTCTTATATGTTATATTTTGAATTTTTTAAAATGACTTTAATTTATAAAAATGAGGAAACCTTATATGTTATATTTTTTTTTAAAAAACGAATTTAAAATACAAAAATGAGGACACCTTATATGTTATATTTTTCTTATATGTTAGATTTTTTCTTATATGTTATATGTTGAATTTTTTAAAACGACTTGAAATTACAAAAATGTAAGTTTTCCTTAAGTATACGAATAAAAACATTAAAATGACATGTATCAATTCGATGGTTGATTTGAAAGCTTTCAAAACTATATGGAAGATAAAAGTTAAAATAATTCAACTGTGAAAACAATATTGTTCACTTTTTTCAAGAATGTGTTTGATGGAAAAAATAAGGTTTTTATGTCATAATTTGTTTAATGTCCAATCCGATCAACCTATGAAGTATTAATTATACTTTTGTTCCATTATTTTTAATTAAAATTGATCTGATCCATCGGAAAGAAATTATATAATAACAACAAAAAATATTTTATATATATAAATAAAATAATCAAATATATAAAAAAAAACTATCGATAATATATACAAATAAACTCAACGTGCGACTTATCCTAGTTAGTTAAATTTTAAAAGCCGGCATTATGGTAGTAGGATTCTGCAATGGAACAATACCTTTCATAAACCTGTACAAAAAGTTGTTATCTAAAGAAATCCGCCACTATACAAGAATTGTTTTACACATAAATATTTCTTACGTTTTGTATATATCACTTTCAGAGAAATAATATAATAGCCTGAAACCACATTTAAGAATAATATAAGGTCACATTATTCTCGAAGTTAGGCCTATGTACATTTATTTAAGTAAATATGTTTAGACTATTTTCTTGAGAAATCCACAGCTTAAACATTTTATCACCACAAAAAATAATGGTACACTATCATAAATGTATCAAAGATCAATAACTTGTTTCGTTTCTTGGAGATAACTCTTATTTTATTGTGATGTTAAGTTGTTAACATATTTTCTTAGTATTAACGAAGGGCAAACCTTTCAAAAGAAGAATATATTAATTAGTTATCAGGCAGTTTATGAAAACTTAAGAACAGTAAAAAAGTAGGTTCTCAAAACTTAGGTTCACGATCATATATAGTACTTTATCCCACGTGAGACGAAGTGCGGTCCATTAGAAGCTTATGATATCTGATGTAAAATGACGTATCTAAAATATCACATGGAAGAGTACATATAAATCTTGGTTTATCAAATACGTTATTTATATATACTAACTCTTTCATATGAAGTACACAAAATAATTTTAAGAAATGCTTTAAAACCCTAATTCGTCTCTATAAAAACCAAAACCAACTTCACACAATCACATAGAAACCTTTCATTTACAGATCTTTCTTCCTCACCATCATCTTCTAAGCTATAAGTGATGACAACCAGAGTCAATGTCTTGTTTAGCTTCCTATTTATAACGATATTTCTCAATATTTTCAACATAAACCAAGCAAGACAACATAAAAACCCTAGTTCTTCTTCATCATCATCATCATCATCATCATCATCATCATCATCACCATCTTCCTTTCTTGTTCTTGCCTTGACCAAATCAAGTGTTTCTCTTCCCACACCAAAGTCTGAAACCCAAGAAAGGATCAAGAAGCCTTTAGAATCATCAATAGGTGCTGTAATGGAGCCGTTGAGAGAAGTGAGAGATGGTTATTTGATAACCTTAAACATCGGAACACCTCCACAATCAGTCCAAGTGTACATGGACACAGGAAGTGATCTCACTTGGGTCCCATGTGGGAATCTAAGTTTTGATTGCATAGATTGTTACGATTTCAAGAACAACAATCTAAAATCATCGTCAACCTTCTCTCCTCTTCACTCATCCTCATCTTTTAGAGCCTCTTGTGCTAGTTCTTATTGCGTTGAGATTCATAGTTCAGACAATGCTTTTGACCCTTGTGCAATAGCTGGCTGCTCTGTGGGTATGCTTCTCAAGTCCACTTGCTTAAGGCCGTGTCCCACCTTTGCTTATACGTATGGTGAAGGTGGTCTTGTCTCTGGGATACTAACCAGAGATATATTGAAGGCTCAAACCAGGGACGTCCCAAGATTTTCCTTTGGGTGCGTTGCATCAACTTACCACGAACCTATAGGCATTGCCGGATTTGGAAGAGGTTTGCTTTCTCTCCCATCGCAGTTAGGGTTTGTTCAAAAGGGATTTTCTCATTGTTTCTTGCCTTTCAAGTTTGTCAACAACCCTAATATCTCAAGCCCTTTGATCTTAGGAGACTCTCTTTTATCCGGCAATCTCACAAACTCTTTGCAGTTTACCCCCATGTTGAATACTCCAATGTACCCTAACAGCTACTACATCGGCTTAGAGTCCATTACAATAGGTACAAATGTCACCGCTACACAAGTTCCCTTAACGTTGAAACAGTTTGATTCACAAGGAAATGGAGGAATGTTGATCGATTCGGGTACAACTTACACACATTTACCCGATCCCTTGTACTCACAAATTCTCACAAGTCTCCAGTCAACGATCACATATCCTAGAGCAACGGAAACAGAATCAAGAATAGGCTTTGATCTATGCTACAAAGTGCCATGTCCTAATAACAATCTCACTAGTCTCGAAAACGATGCAACGATGATGTTTCCTTCGATCACGTTCCATTTCTTGAACAATGCAGCCTTAATTCTTCCACAAGGCAACTCGTTTTACGCAATGAGCGCACCTAGCGACGGTTCGGTTGTGAAATGCTTGTTGTTTCGGAACATGGAAGATGGAGACTACGGTCCGGCCGGGGTTTTTGGGAGCTTTCAACAGCAGAATGTGAAGGTTGTTTATGATTTGGAGAAAGAAAGAATAGGGTTTCAAGTTATGGATTGTGTCACAGAAGCTGTTTCACATGGACTTTCCAAGGTTCGTGAACAACAACAAAAATCATCAATCTTTTGATGAGTTGTTTTTCGAGTTTTTTTCTCTGTTTGTTATATGTTATGTTATGTCTGTTTGTGTTTGTTGGGTTATTTTCTTTTGATTAAGTTATGTTTGTGACTTTATAATTAAGAGCCCTTTTTGGAATTAATGATTAGGGTTTTTTGAGCTGGAGACCTTAACCAAATATAGAGAATGAGTTGGGACTTTTTCTTGTTTTAGTAATTGAATGAGTTGGAACTTATAATTAAGGAACATGTCGTCGTGGACTACGAGGTGTATTATACATCGAAATGTATTATATAAGAGGACAAAGCTACATGATCTGTTAACGCATGAGATGTATATGTGCACATACATATACTCAATAATGATTATATTGTGTGTCAAACATATAAACTAATATTTGGGGGAAAACATATAAACTAATGAGGATTGGTGTGCTTGAAAAGAGAATCCTTTTTATTTCAGCGTTTTCAATTACACCAATTTACAATTTGTACCTACGTCACCTTTTATTAATTTCTCTATGAATTGTGCCAATATAAAATAAAAATAAAAACAAAAATAAAATGATAAGTTCTTAAGCTATCTTACATCTACCTGCGATTTATGATTTATGTCACTCAACTACTCATAGACATTTCATTAAAATTAATTTAGTATTTACTTACATATACAACTATTTAATATAATACACCATCACACATTTTATTTTATATATTCTATTTTTTAAATAATACAATCTTATAAAATCTTTTCATTTTTTAATTTTTATAATGAATTAAATTTGTAATTATTATTAAAAATGTACATAAATATTAGCTCAATTTTAGTTTGACAATGAAAATGAAAATTATCTTATTATATTGTTAAGAACAACAATATATTTTATTAAAACAAAAAAATGGTATAGAACAAACCTTAGCCCTGAACATTGTAAAAAAAAAACAAAATTGAGTTATTTTTTAAAAATATGGTTAATTAATTTTCATACAAATGTAAATTAAAAAAAAATTATTTTAAAACATAATGCAATAAGCGCAAAACTAAAATATAAAGTGATAAGTTTCCTTAAACAATCTTCAATTCTAACTATGTTTTTTTTCCCATTGGTATAACAACACAAAAAAAAATATTTCATATAAATTTTAATTTGTTGATATTAATGAAAAATATGTGTGAAGCTCGACTCTGACTTTACTATTAATTTAAAGGGGTGTTATTGGATTGTTAATTTGACATTAATTTTCCCTTTTGGTACATGATTGATCTCTGGGTTGATAAAGTTTTGTTTCAGGGTTTTAATATCCTCCAAGTAAGTTGTAAAAGCTGGTCATTTTTCCGATTCCGAAACCATCTTCACCAATTGAAAACAATCTGTTGCAAATATGACCTGAAACTGACGCAAATTCCTCATATATTCCATTATCCATATAAATGCTTCCACCGAATGAAGAGGTGAGAGACTAGTCCAGACGTTTTTTCCCCCATCAAACAGGCAAAACCTTCTAATGTACTATACCAGCCTCGTCCCAAAAAAAATCCATCGACTTTACAAGATCCATCTGTAAAGCACCATCTCCCTGGAATCAATGGTAAATTCATCACCTCTACTTGTTGTGCTTCCCTCTGTGTATGTAATACTTGCGCCTCGGCCCAAAGGATTGATTATGTTTTGGCTATTTTTAGTGTTTCCATGGGTCAATATCCAAATTACCAAAAAGTTTGTTGTTTTTTTCCTTTCCAAATATACCACAATATCCACGCGAGTTGGTGATCATCCATCTGTGGAGAAACTCTCCAAAAAAGATGATTCATATTTGTGAATAGAGAACTAGTTGTTGGGGTCAAAAACGGTTGCAACGAAGTTAACGTCAAAATCCCCGAAGAAGAAAACGTAGAAACCTTCTTCGAATTCGACAAATACTTTTTCGAAATAGATTCTTCTTTACGAAAATCTTTGCGGAAGAAACGCGAGTCATCGGAAAAGAGCTCGAAGAGGGTCGCTACGCAGCAACCGAACGCATGTTCCGCTCGGTCGCTACGTAGTGACCGAGCTCGAGCCAAAGCTCGGTCGATACGTAGCGACCAAGCTCTTCCAAAACGTCGATACGACATTAGTCCATGCGTTCTCGTCTACCCTTCGATGCTATATCCCGAAGACCATAGCGAACCCATTTCACGATTCCCCGCCATTCTAAGTTATCGATCAAACTTTACCGTAAGAACCGCGGAAAGTTCGTTCTTTATCGAAAGAAGCCGTAATAAACGCTTCGAGTCGGAAGACGGCCCAAAGGGACCTAAGACATGACTCGAGGCCCAACTTACGATTTCTTAACCAACAGCCCGTAAGCCGCATGACGGTTTACGCTTGGTTCGCAAGGAAAGATAAATGTCAAGTTTCCACGGATAAATACGAAGTTTTGAAGATAATTACGAAGATCGGAAAAAAATGGAATAACTCCATTTTTATGCTATGGCGGCTTAAGGGCAGAAGGAGAAAAGCGTAAACCGACCATGGAGCCAGTATATAAGAAGTCCTAGGCGAGAGGCATGGAGGAGGACTTTTTCAGAGCAAACTAGCACTTAGAGCAATTTTAGGCAATTTTCCGTTTTTGTTATTCGAGCTGCGATTCAATTAGGTTTTTGCCGTCTTAGGGTTTTAGAACTAGGAATCTCGCTGACAGCTCTCGTAGCCCAGGCACTTACCTTGTTGTAAACGCTCAAACGCAGATTCGGAATAAAAACTATCTTGCTCTCTTTTTCGATTTCTTATTTTATTATTGTTCTCGTTTCGTGTTCTGATTGCTTGGCGTGTGGTATTAGCAGATATCCGGGACCTCTGGGAAACTAGGGTTCTTCTACTTTCCTAATTTAAACGGAAATCGACAGTGCGAAATTCGGTTCCCACAGTTTGGCGCTAGAAGGAGGGGAGGGAGGTACGGATCAATCTAACTCTCAACCACATCACCCTCAACCAGACATGTCAACTGATGACACGGATAACGTGCAGACTCCTCTTGACGGAGGCAGTGGCACTGATCTCCACACTCCCGCAGCGGACGTATCCGCGGCCAATGCACCAGCCAACGCCGCGGCGCTCAAGGAGTTTAAAAAGATGTTTGCCACCTACGAAAAAAGGTCGGAAGAACAGGATAAGCTCGTGAGCACCTTGACCAAACAAGTTGAAACTTTAACGGCAAGGACTCGAGCAATCCGCCCCCGCGGAACCAATAAAGTCCGCAGGAAAAGACTCGACTTTGCAACCCTGCTCAACAGGCCTGGAGCCGCGCAGGAACGACCTTCGGGTCAAAACCCTGGCGAGAAATCTCCCATCGAAAAGGGAAACTCTGAAAGCCCTCCGCCTCCCGCGAAGGCTTCGGAGGACAACGGAGTCGAGCAAGTCGACCTGGATCCTAGCGATGCCTCCAACAATACTGATGAGGACGTTGACAGGCATCCAAGGAGGACCAGAAGCCGATTAACTCGGGAAAGCTCTCCATTCTACAAACCAATGACAGAAGAGGAGGAAATCCTCTATTGGAACGAACAAGAAGAGCTGACTGAAAAACAAACCGAGCTCACTCGCTGTAAACGCCGACAAGCGCAGAAATCTGCTGACGACACGTCAGATATACGCGATCTTCGCGACTATATCACCAAGACTGCGGCAGAAGTAAGAGCCGTAAAATTCTAAATCCATCACGCTACCAGCGCGGCCCCCGAGATCGACATGCTGCTGGAAGGGGCTCGGAAGACCCCTTTCACCTCTCGCATCTCAGATACGAGGGTATCCGATCCAGGAAAAATCAAAGTACCAAAGTATGATGGTACGACCGATCCGAGAGCGCACCTTCAGGCTTTCCAAATCACGATGGGAAGAGCGAGGGTGAAGGACGGCGAAAGAGACGCCGGCTACTGCCGCCTGTTCGTCGAGAATCTAGAAGGAGCAGCCCTCGAATGGTTCGCGCGCCTTAAGCGAAACTCTATCGGAAGTTTCCGACAGCTCGCATCGGAAATTTTTAAGCAACACTCTATGTTCATAGATAGAGAAACTTCCGATGTCGATCTATGGAGTCTGTCCCAGAGGGAAGACGAACCCCTCCGCGAGTTCATCAGCCGATTCAAGTTGGTAATGTCTAGGGTCAGCGGGATAAGCGACAAGGTGGCCATCGATGCGCTCAGAAAGGCGCTCTGGTACAAGTCAAAATTCAGAAAATGGATATCCTTCGAAAAACCACGAACAATCCAAGACGCCCTCCACAAGGTGATGGACTACATCATGATCGAGAAAGAAACAAAAATCTTATCGCAAAAACATAAGTCGACGAGATCATCCTGGGTCCTGCGGCAATCATTCCGGCGGAAGATCACTGGCAGTGAAAATCAAGCGCCATGGATACTATTGGCCAACGATGATCGGAGATTGCGAGAAGTTCGCACGAAAATGCAAAAAATGCCAGAAGCATGCTCCAACCATCCGACAACCAGCCGAGGTTCTCTCCTCCATCACATCGCCCTATCATTTTATGCGCTGGACATCGTCGGTCCCCTTCATAATTCAAAGCGAAAGCGTTTCCTTTTAGTCCTCACCGATTTCTTTTCAAAATGGGTAGAGGCAGATTCGTACGCAAGTATAAAAGATGCCCAAGTCGAAAGTTTCGTATGGAGAAACATCATCTGTAGGCATGGAGTTCCTTACGAAATCGTAACCGATAACAGATCTCAGTTTATCTCCACCCGGTTCGAGGCGTTCTGCGAAAAATGGAAGATACGACTTAACAAATCAACGCCCAGGTATCCGCAGTGTAACAGACAAGCTGAAACGATTAATAAAACCATTCTCGATGGACTGAAGAAACGCTTGGAGGCCAAAAAAGGCAGGTGGGCCGACGAACTCGAGGGAGTCCTCTGGTCCCACCGTACCACCCTGAGGCGAGCAACAGGAGAAACCCCTTTCGCTCTGGTGTACGAAACAGAATGCATGATTCCCACAGAAGTAAAGTTCCCCGGTGTTCGAAGAAGATTACTTCCCGAACGAGAGGAGCTCAACAACGCAATGCTCCTCGACGATCTCAATCTCATTAACGAGCGCCGAGATCGAGGCTCATCCGAATCCAAAATTACCAACACACAGCCACAAAGTACTACAATTCCAACGTACGGAATCTCAGATTTAATCAGGGAGATCTAGTCCTTCGCAAAGTCTTCCAATACACCGCTGAACGAAATGCGGGAAAACTCGGAGCAAACTGGGAAGGACCCTATAAAATCGAAAAATTCGTCCGACCGGGCTCCTACAAAATAGCCAACATGCAAGGCATAAAAATTCCAAGGACCTGGAACGCGATGCATCTCAAAAAATACTATCACTAACCAACTCACAATCACCGAACTACGAGACGGCTTGATCTCCATAAGGAGTACGTAGGCAGTTTGTCGAAAGGAAAATTCAGCTGTCCCCCCTTATCAAAAAGGGGGGAGTGGATACGTGTACTCGTATACTCAAACTCGAAAAACATGCGACCACACCTTCGATGTTTCCGACATACCTTAACTAAGCAAATTATCTTTTATCCGCGAAACATTTTCGATATTCGAAAATAAATCAGCTGTTAGGGAGAAGCAGCCATTGGCATCGCGAGACGTCGCGAGAGATGCCTCGAGGGTTACTTCTTCCGAACGACGAAAATGGACACTCCGTCAAAAAATGATGAACATTTTAACATATATCTTGCGTAAAAACTCTAAACGACGGCATCTGCCGCCAAGTTCGGTGCTGATCACATCGAACTCTTGAACGTCCTAAACAGACATAGCCATCTCAAGAAGATGACTCTCGTACATCCGACACAAGGATAATAGCGCTATAAAAGAAACCCTAAATTTTGGTCCAGCACTTCCTGTTGGCTTAAAAATTGTCTCCGGAAAGATGCTCGATTCATATCTAACAAGTCATATAAGCCGAGAACCTATCGCGGACTTTAAATCGGTACGAATCAAGGTTAAAATCGCGACAGATAAATCGATAGCCGGCTAGTCACCGCATAAAATCTTAAACCGAAAGTAAACCTCGGTCTTGCCCTAAACCCACCGCGCTGGTCTCTAACATCTCAAGGCATGATATCCAAAAGATACGAGATTCCAAAGCCATGCCTCTATGTTTATATTGGACATCTTCAGATATCCTGCGAAGTCGATATCTCTCGGAAAAACTCTCGAAACAGATCTCGAACAAAACATTTCACATCGAAAAAAGGATATGAGACGACAACTCATCACCCTTCTTCCACGCCATACGTAAGCTTATGAAAAATGCAACTCGACCATCTTGTGATAAAAAACCGTAGAGCGGCGGGGATTCAAAGCCACATACGGCCAGTCCCGAAACACGAAATGAGGCCATTTAAAGGCCGAAACATCAAACATAAAAAAAAATCTCCCCCAAGAGATCTAACCAAAGTCATCCTCAGAGCTCACGCTCCCTCTTCACCCGTCGCTTCGTCCAAACCTGGAGCCGCATCACCTCCGAGCACCGGATCTTTCCCCTCCGGGCCTTCTGAACACGTCGGAAGAAAGCACGCGGATTTTAGGTCCGCTAGGATGAGATCGAAATCTCCATCCATGACTGCCAAATCTCCCTTGCAACCAGACAGTCGGGCCTATTCGGCCTCTAAGGTCGGAGGAGTCTCACTTTGGAACGACTGAACCATAGCCATCCCACCCTCAATCGTCGCCAACGCTAAATCCATGTTCCGGATGCATTCGAGAGAGCCCAGAAAGGCGGAGATCTTCGCCAAGCGAGCTTGAAACTCAGAACGAAGAGCGTCCTTGGTCTCTCGAATCCTGCGGCTTGCTAATCCTGCATCGCCCTCGATCTGACGCTGTAGATGACGCACCTCCAAAGATTTGGCCTTCCTGGCTTTCTTCTCCTTAAGCAATGAACTCGCCGTCTTCCCAAGGTCCCTCTCAAGCTCCCCTATTGCGACCTCAAGTTTCAACACTTTCACGAAGTGAGAATCTTTGACAGCCGTTAGCATGGCCTCGGTTTCAGACCATCTACCCTGCAGCTCCAACAACTCCCCGGTAAGACGACTGGTCTCAGAACCGCACTCGCTGATCATCCTGTCGATCAACGACATGAACTGCGAAACGAGAAGAAAGTTAGAGATTCTTTGTCTTTTAAAAAAATATATAACAATCAAGAAAGTAAGTGAGCGACAAACCTTTCCGCAAAGCCCCGACGCTATGCTCGAGTCTCCTTGCTGCGAAGATTCCCCGTCACCGCCCCTGGTAAACTTCCTCTTCCGGCCCTTAGGCTGAGCAACCGGAACAACACTAGAAGCGCGCAGCGCTAGAACGATCTCCTTCCTGGCCCGAGGAGGCGGCATAGAATCAGCAGCCCTCTCCTTATATTCGAAGAGAATCGTAGTCGTGGATGATCCAGCAGGTAAAGCCGAATCATCCAGAACGACCGAGCCTGCGAGAGTTCCCGTATCTCGGGGAGTTACGCCCTCGGTCCCATGACCCAGAGCAACAGCCAGTGGAGAAGAGGACGGTAACTCGGCACCGGCTCGAACCTGTTCTTTCTCGGCTTGGCGACGAAGGGGTTTAGAAGATTTGAAGAAGGGAAGGTGTGAAGCAAATGAATGACAAGAGCTCACTACTTATAGAAGTATGGGCTCGAAATTTTATACTTTTTGATAAACACTTTCTCGAGAATTCTCTTCCGCGGAGTTTGAAGTAAACTTCGTTCAATACGCCTAACTTTGCCAAAATCGTCAAACCGCCCGCAAGAGTCTCGACTCTAACGAGCTGGGGAGCTAACTGTTGGGGTCGAAAACGGTTGCAACGACGTTAACGTCAAAATCCCCGAAGAAGAAAACGTAGAAACCTTCTTCGACAAATACTTTTTTGAAGTAGATTCTTCTTTACGAAAAAATTTGCGGAAGAAACGCGAGTCATCGGACAAGAGCTCGAAGAGGGTCGCTACGCAGCAACTGAACGCATGTTCCGCTTAGCGACCAGGCTCGAGCAGGAGCTCGGTCGCTAAGTAGCGACCGGGCTCGAGCAGGAGCTCGGTCGCTACATAGCGACCTGGCTCGAGCCAAAGCTCGGTCGCTACGTAGCGACCGAACTCGATCCAAAGCTCGGTCGCTACGTAGCGACCGAGCTCTTCCAAAACGTCGATACGACATTAGTCCATGTGTTCTCGTCTACCCTTCGATGCTATCTCCCAAAGACCGTAGCGAACCCATTTCACGATTCCCCGCCAATCTAAGTTATCGATCAAACTTTACCGTAAAAACCGTGGAAAGTTCGTTCTGTATCGAAAGAAGCCGTAATAAACGCTTCGAGTCGGAAGACGGCCCAAAGGGACCTAAGACATGACTCGAGGCCCAACTTACGATTTCTTAACCAACAGCCCGTAAGCCGCATGACGGTTTACGCTTGGTTCGCAAGGAAAGATAAATGTCAAGTTTCCGCGGATAAATACGAAATTTTGATGATAATTACGAAGATCGGAAAAAAATGGAATAACTCCATTTTTATGCTATGGCGGCTTAAGGGCAGAAAGGAAAAAGCGTAAACCGACCTTGGAGCCAGTATATAAGGAGTCCTAGGCGAGAGGCATGGAGAAGGACTTTTTCAGAGCAAACTTAGCACTTAGAGCGATTTTAGGTAATTTTCCGTTTTTGTTATTCGAGCTGCAATTCAATTAGGTTTTTGCCGTCTTAGGGTTTTAGAACTAGGAATCTCGCCAACAGCTCTCGTAGCCCAGGCACTTATCTTGTTGTAAACGCTCAAACGCAGATTCGGAATAAGAACCATCTTGCTCTCTTTTTCGATTTCTTATTTTATTACTGTTCTCGTTTCGTGTTCTGATTGGTTGGCGTGTGGTATTAGCAGATATCCTGGACCTCTGGGAAACTAGGGTTCTCCTACTTTCCTAATTTAAACGGAAATCGACAGTGCGAATTTTGGTTCCCACACTAGTGGGAAATATAGATGGGTTTGATGGTATCTTTAAGAGCGTACAAACCTGGCGTGTTGGAGGACATTAAAAAAATACATGGTTTATTGATTCCTCTGAGGCTCCACATCTGGTACATCATAAGTCCCTTTGCTTCCCTCTTGCTCGCAGATTTTTCCTGACTGCTATACAATCTGATACCAGTTGCCATAAAAAATGTTTTAACTTCGGTTGACACCGTATTCTCCAGCAAAATGCTTTAAGTAGATCAACCATGGATCCAAACAAAACTGGTGATTTTTCCCCATCCGGATGTACCCGTTCGACTTGGTATCCTGATTTACTCTATATTTCCCATTATTAGTGAAATGCCAACCATCCCTGTCCGCCATGTGTGTCCTGCTAAGTGGTATACTTTCTATTATTTTCACATATTGGGGATCCACCAAAGCCCGAATTGCCTGTGAGTTCCAAGTTCGCGAATCTGAGTGGCTAATAGAGTCCACTATAAGGTCCGGGCAAAAGTTGTGTTGGTTTTTATTTGCTGGTCTCGGGCGAGTGGTTGAGAGCCATGAGCCATTCCATACGAATATAGATGATCCTGATCCCACCCTTTTAATTAGTCCTTTGCTAACCAGAGATCTATTAGAAACCATACTCCGCCAGCCATACGACGGGGGATATGATCGGATTGGTTCCACGTAGGGGTGGGCAAAAAACAGAACCGAACCGAGTCAAACCGAACCAACCGAACCAACCGAACCGAAATCGATTCAAACCAAACTAAAGTCTATTTCAAATCATTCGTTTGAAGATTTCTCCAACCCGAATGGTTCGGTTCGGTTTTAAACCAGACCGAGAAACTGAGGTGTTTTGTAATTATTTTAATTAAAAATATTAGTAATATACTAAATATTAGTATAGTCTATACCACATATTTTCCATTTTTCATTCATTAACATATATTCTTCTAACCTAATATGTAATCATCAAAATATTTGATTTAAAAAATAGAAAAGTATGTATGTTTATATTTTTATATATGTAAACGTGTGTATGTTAAATCTAAATCCAAAACCTAAAGCAAATTTTATTAAAACAAAAGTTTTTCTCCACAGCGTTACAAGGAAAATATTCATTACAGATTTTTAATAATGATATAAGAAAAATTACTAATGATGTTGGTTTTTTTTTACTTAATTTTTATTTGTTTTAATTTTTTGAAACACTTTTTTTTTGTGAAACACTTTCATTTGTTTTAATTATTATATACTTTTTGTGACTTTGAAAAAAAAAATTGTTTCAGTTTTATATTGAATTTAGTTCACATAGTTTATGTTTACATAATTTATGTTTTAAAATATAATTTCTCTTAAAAAAAGAAAACTAAGAATAACCTAATTAAATTGATCCAACAAATAAACCAAACCGAATGCAAACCGAATCGAATATAAACCAAACCGAACTTAAACTGAACCAAACCAAACTAACTATAGTTTATATTAGTTGAAAAATATACTAGAACCGAACTAATCAAACCTAACCGAACCGAGAAAATAACCGAAGTGCCCATCCCTAGTTCCAGGGATGAAGCCTTCCTGAAGTACCTTCCTTTGAAAACTCAAGAGAATAAAGTATTTGGCTTCTCAATCAGAAGCCAAAACTGCTTACCAAGCATCACCATGTTAAATTTAGTGAGATCTTTAAAGCCCAAACCTCCTTCATCCTTGTTAATACATAATTTATCCCATGATTTCTAGTGCATGCCATTTGCGCTTCCTCCTGGACTCCACAAAAATTTTGCCACCGCACTCGTCAGTTTCTTTGTGATTGTCTTTGGTAATCGATAGGAAGACATCACATGATTTGATAAAGC
This sequence comes from Brassica napus, assembly GCF_020379485.1. Lineage (NCBI taxonomy): Eukaryota > Viridiplantae > Streptophyta > Magnoliopsida > Brassicales > Brassicaceae > Brassica > Brassica napus. The sequence continues at coordinate 21,481,832 of NC_063452.1, forward strand.
CGTCACCACTGATTTGATGATCACTTCCTTTCCCCTTTTAGTAAAAAACTTAAAAGTCCAACCATTCACCTTGTTATTTAAACGTTTCTGAACAAAGCCAAACACATGTATCTTCGATCACCCAAAACTCTCTGGTAGTCCCAAGTAAGATCTCACCCCCCTAGTTCTGAATTCCTAGGTTATCCCGCAATTCTTGTCATCTGGATTCATCTATCTTATGGCCAAACTGAATCGATAATTTCTGAAAGTATATTAGTTAATTATGTATGTATTAACTTAATCTATGCTTTGGAGTTTGAATAATGTATGATATTTTTCAATGCTTTTACATTATGAACCTTATTTAGGCTTTTGGATGATGTATGAACTTTATCTATGTTTTTGAACTCCACGAAACGTAATGAAGTTATTGATACACTAAAAATGAATCATTGCTACTGTCAAGTTAACAGTAGTAATTGTAATATTTGAGATTCAATCCAAAGGACCAGTTTACTCTTTACTCTTATGAGTTCAATATTAAGCTGGGAAACAAGTGGGGTTTTAAAATCAATGGTCACGCAAGTAACTAGAATACCTAGAGATTCAAACTCGATTTAAATGAAAGCCGGCTTAGGGTTGTTCATCAGGTGTCAATGCGGAACCAAACAACTATTCAAGTGCAATGAGGTGCACTCTAGAACTTGGATCACTCGGCTAGAACAATCCACTATCGTGGACTTGTTCCCTTTGCTGATCGGTGTTGAGTCCTAAGCTCTAACTTGAAACAAGACGCGATAGCAAGCCTTAGAGATCAGGTCCGATTAGTTCACTTAATACCCTAATATCTACTCTCGCTGATTAGGGATATGAAGCTCATTCAATATAAGTCAATTTATCTCCTAAGCGGTTAGCTAGGTGATTAAACTAGGGATCGAACATTAAGTGATCAATTCAATGCAAGCAGTAAGAACAATATGAATGAAGAACAGTTAAAATCACTTATTTGCGTTTAGCTCATGCGATTGACACCCTAAAACCCTAAGCAAGCTTAGCCGACTACTCAATCATAAAGCAAGATGACACATACATGATTTCTGAATAATACTGCATATAAAGACAAGGGTTCATGATGATCTTCTCGTGAAAATGAGAGATGAAGCCTTCTCCCTTACAAGTTCCTCAATCTAAAATAGTTCTAGGTCTCATGTAAAACTAGCGTAAGAAATTATAAATGATAGCATAGGCTTTTTATATGGAGGCGCCAGTGGTAAAGAGAAAATAGAGAAAATCTAGGGCAAACCCCTGAAATATTGGAGGTTTCCTTATTAGTCGGGAACAGTCAGTCGCTTGCTCTCTTTGGGAACAACCTTCGGATTGATCCGACTGGCTGTTCTGCGTTAGATATTCCAAAATGATATTCCAAACCTGGAATGATATCAAATAAGCACGAATTAAGACTGAGTATTAACTCAAAGAACACATATAATGGTATTAGGAACACCATATATCAATTCCCCCAGACTTAGATCCTTGTTTGTCCTTGAACAAGGCCAAGCCTCAAGAACGGGGAGAAAGGTTTGAAAGAGTGGAAACTCGCTTGACCTCAATAACCATACTCTTACCACACATCTCTGAACCATACAAGCTGTAGACTCAGACCACACACCCTTACCAGAACACCAACGATTGCTGTTCAAAAATCAGCTCCATACTCAGTATCTCACTGGTCGCCATTGTTCCTCTGGTTAGAACATGCACTCATAGACTGTTCTCTTGTTAGAGCATGGTCTCATCGACTGTTCTCTTCATGCTTGATCTCTCTTCTCTGAATGTATGGCATTAACGAGCAAGAGACTGCGTCGATCCTTTCCTCTCCGACCCTTTTGCACATATCTGCACATATGACACTGAAAAACAGAGTGCATGAGGGTAAAAATAAAGGCTTAGGCGCAAGGTGGGAACTAGCTAAAGATGAGCTAGCCACTCAGGATCAGCAAGATTGGTAAAAGGAGTAAGAAGTCCTGAGTGTAAGTCTCGTTTCCCTGATCTAGTGCCCATAACAAGAAGAATTTCAGTCAAGATTAGGTTCAAGTTAGGTGGAGTTGAGTCTACCCAGTGTAACCTGATCGGTTGAGAGCTTTTAGAGAATCAAATGAGATAAGTCAGGGGTGTTCCAGGTCCAAGTGTGGGTTTTTCATCACTCCTAAGGTCACTGGATAAGAAAGTTAGAGCACGAGGTGGTTAAAAGATTATTACAACACAAGGTCCTAATTCCCACAAGAGTTTTAGCTGACTCGATCCTAAACTGACTCAATAAAACATCCAAATAACATAGGGACTGACTCAGAAATAAAGACATAGAGTATCAGTACACAACAAGTGCTTCTCCCAGACTTAATTTACACCATCCCTGGTGTGCAACCAAATCGAGGTCAACCAAATAACAACACAAAGCATAAAAATAAAGAGTTCAGATGGATAGAACAATGGATAGAGAATAGTCCTTGCGGACTCAGTCGGACTCGCCGCTCTCGGCCGGATCAAACGAACGTCTGTTGTGCGAGCGATGAACCTCCTCAGTTGAAGTGCCTGTTCCCATAAGCGCCTTTCCTGGACGGTGCGATCGTGGAGTCTGCTCTGCTGGTGACTGTCGCTGGTTACTTCCGCCAATGCAGCCGCCGGTAACGAGATGGAGGATCCTCCACATGAGACTGTTGTTCTTCCGCTGCGAGTCGACCATCCAGTGTCGGTAAGCCTGATCATCTGTCACATCCGCCAGCTCTCCGAGGTCGTATGATGGGTCAGCTTCTGGGGTAATGTCCTCGACATCCTCCATATCCGCGTCAGGGGCAGCAGCACGAGGATCAGTGCATAGGAGCTCGGGTGGTGGGAGGAAGCGTACGTTGTCGAACACGCTGAGCCTGGTGATCTCGGGGTGAGGCAGCTTGGTGAACAGCTGGGTACCCTCCTTGTCGAAGAAGTTGTAGGTATCCTCATTTCGCATGATGTGGCACGCCATAAGGTACTTGATGTCGAGGTACTGAATCTCCGTGTTCACCTTGTATTTGCTGAGATCAATGCCAAAATGCTTGAAGAGCGGCGTGAGCAAGCTACCGCTTATGTCCTTCTTGTTCGTGTCGTGCATCAGACAGAGCCTCCTCTCGCAAAACATGGTGATGAAATGAAAGCCTGGGTTCGTCTTGACCATCTGAATTGGAATGCCAGACCCTGAAGCGCGGATTTCATCCTCAATACTTGCATACAGGGTTTTCAGCTCCCCGTTTGTCACTTTGGAAGTCTGATCCTTGGCGAACAGGAGGTTTGAAATGATCTTTGCAATGACTCTAAGTGTTGGGTTCCTGATCTGCGACTGGTAGGCTTTGCCAGGTGTGAAGTTCCCATTCGCGATGAAGTCCCAGAAGGTGTTTGATGGGGCGAACTTTTTCGCCACTGCTACCCCTCTCGGTTCATTCGCGATCTCATAGATTTCGTTGAGTTTGTCGAGGGACAGTGAGCAATACTCTCCATCATCCATGAATGAGAAGGAGCAGTTGGCGTAGGAAGGAGCATAGAAGTCTTCATAGCTGATGGTGGCAGTGGCGAGCACTTGGTGGATAAGGTCAGGGTAGAGCTCGTGCGTAGCATAACAAAGGGGAGCGATCCCCATCGCTTGTAGCGTCTTGAACACATCCTCGTTGATACCGAGCTCAACGAGAGTCTCGGCGTGGCAAAAACGGGTAGGTAGTATCTCGGCCTTGAGGAGAGTGTTGTACCGACTAGCTGTCTCCTAGTCCCACCCTTCGCAATTGAAATCTAAAAGCATAGGGTCATCGAGATTGATTGGCTCGCCCTCCTATTCTCGCGGCCATGGGTAAGAGGCGGAGGTTGGTTGTTCTGCTCGCTGTGGGGGCGTGTTGTTCGTCTTCCTTGTTCTATTGGCCGATTGCTTAGTGCGTGGAGGCATCTGCAAGGCAACGAAAGTTTTTCATTAGTTCCATCCTCGGTTGCATAGAAGAAACGGAATCAAACTAATCCTCTTTTAGGAACTATTCCTTTTTCCTTCTAAGCAACCCGCCTTCAACAAACATGAACTTCAACTCGCCAAATCAGACCATTTCAGCTTTTCACAATCACAATTCATATGAGCAATGTATATCAAGATGCAACATGTTGTCTAAATCAGAACTTGCTCAAACAAAGGGGAAATGAAACCGCGATTCTCTAGGGCTAAGAGACAAAAGTTCAACTTCTAAAATCAACCCTAACAGCAAAAGGGAATTTCGGATCAAGCTATTTCTGACAAGAATCAAACTATCAAAGCGGTTTAGAAGGGTGAGCTTTTCAAACCGAAATTGCGATTGTATTTTGATTGCCGAGCCTCTTACCGTGATAATCGGAGCAAATGAACTGCAAAAACAGAGAGAACTCGAAAATCCAATTGGATTAGAAGCAAGAATCACTTAAAAAGAGTGAGAATTTAAGTTTTGGTGATGGCTTCAAAATCGCAAGAGAGGGAGGAGTGTACGGCTGAGTGAAAAGAGAAAGTGGAAGGGTGGGGCCTTGAATAGGCGAACCCTAACCGCTCTCCATTATCTCTCTCTCTCCTTTTTTTATTATTTTTTTTATTTTTATTGTTTTTGGGTCCGGAACAATTACCTGGAACAGGCGATGGGTTGTTCCACCAGAAGAACAGTCCTTCGGTTGTTCTGACTGAAGTGTTCGGTTTTTCTTGTTTTTGACCTGCAAACTAAATCTGAAAAGAAATAAAATAGACTATAGAAAACAATATATACACTCACCAGTGGGTTGCCTCCCACCAAACGCTTAGTTAAAGTCATTAGCTTGACTTGGCTCAGCCGATCAGGCTGATGGGGATCGATCGCTTAGGGGAATTTTTCACCCTCTGCGATAGTGGAGTCAACAAGGTAATGCTTGATGCGCTGACCATTGACGACGAACTCGTCTCCCTTTCTGTCCAGCAACACAACAGCTCCGTAAGGGCGGACTTCCTTAACGGTGAAAAGGTCCGGACCATCTAGATTTCAGCTTGCCTGGGAACAGCCTAAGTCTGGAGTTGAAGAGCAAGACCTTATCGTTTGGTTCGAAACGTCTGGCAATGATTCGCTTGTCATGGTAGGCTTTGGTCTTCTCCTTATAAATTTTGGAACTCTCATAGGCGAGGTGCCTTATCTCTTCCAGCTCATGGACTTGGATCATGCGCCTCTCAGTTGCTGGCTTGATGTCGAAATTCAGTAACTTGACCGCCCATGCAGCCTTGTATTCGAGCTCGATAGGAAGATGACAAGCCTTACCGTAGACCAGGTGATAGGGGGTGGTCCCTAGGCGTTTTGTAGGCTGTTCTGTAGGCCCAGAGAGCATCGTCCAGTTTAACGACCAGTCCTTGCGCGAGGTATTGACAGTTTTCTGTAGAATTTTCTTGACTTCCTTGTTGGAAACTTCAACCTGTCCACTCGTCTAGGGGTGATAAGCGGTAGCCACCTTGTGTTTCACCCCATTCTTCTTCAACAGGCCCTGAAATGCCTTGTTGATGAAGTGTGTTCCGCCATCGCTAATGACCACTCTAGGCACCCCAAATCTCGGAAAGATGATGGAGCTGAACATCTTAGTCACCACTTTTGCATCATTAGTGGGACTCGCCACTGCTTCTACCCACTTGGAGACATAGTCAACGGCAACTAGGATGTACTCGTTCTTGAAGGACGGAGGAATGGTCCCATGAAGTCGACTTCCCAACAGTCGAACACCTCAACTTCTAAAATGTAATTCTGAGGCATTTCATTCCTTTTGCTGATGTTCCCAAGTCGCTGGCATGCATCGCATCGAGCTATGTAGGCGTGAGCATCTCTGAACATAGTTGGCCACTAGAAACCTGCGTGGAATATTTTGGAAACCGTTTTGAATGTGGCGAAGTGCCCTGCATAAGAGAACCATGGCAATGATGTAGAATCCCTGGAATATCTGCTTCTGGAACACACCTTCTGAATATGCCATCCTTGCAATGTTTGTACAAGTACGGTTCATCCCAACATACTGTCTCGCCTCTCTTAGAATTTCTTCTTCTCGTTTCCAGTGAACTTAAGTGGTTCCTTTTCAGCAGCTAGGAAGTTCGCAATCTCAGCAAACCAGGGGAGGTGAGAGTACTGCTTTTGGATCGCGGCTACTGGTTGTTTCGGTACGCGAGAACAATCAAATGTTATGCTCAGGGGTTTTTCCGCGAAGCGCAAACCAATCGCGTTGACGTGTTCCACTGTGTGTTCTTCATCAAAAGCTGTGTCGTCCTCAATCTTCATTCTGGAAAAGTGGTCTGCAACCCCATTCTCGACTCCATTTTTGTCTTTTATCTCGAGATCAAATTCTTGGAGAAGAAGAATCCACCTCAACAACCTCGGTTTTGCATCCTTCTTTGTGAGCAAGTACTTAAGAGCAACATGGTCTGTGTGCACAATCATCGTTGATCCCACCAGGTAGGATCTGAACTTCTCGAATGTAAAAACAATAGCCAGGAGTTCCTTCTCAGTCGTAGTGTATCTGCATTGAGCTTCATCCATGGTTTTGCTTGCGTAATAGATCACATGAAGTTTCTTATCCTTGCGCTGCCCAAGGACTGCTCCAACTGAAAAATTGCTAGCATCAGTCATGATCTCAAAAGGGAGATCCCAGTCTGGCGGTTGTACAACAGGTGCGTGACTAGAGCTCATTTGATCGTATGGAACGCAGCTAAGCACTCGCTGTTGAAATCAAACTTGATCTCCTTGCAGAGCAGTCTGGTGAGTGGTCTCGCTATTTTTGAGAAATCCTGGATGAACCTCCTGTAAAACCCTACATGACCCAAGAATCTTCTAATAGCTTTCACAGTTGTTGGTGGCGGCAAGCTCATCATCACCTCGACCTTTGCCTATCTACCTCAATGCTTTCTCGGAGATCTTCCCTTGAACCAA